>NC_056451.1:23828228-23948228 GCF_018296145.1 Oncorhynchus tshawytscha
ACACCTGAACTTATTTAGGGGTTGAATACTTATTGACTCAAGACATTTCAGCTTTTCATTTGTAATTAATTTGTTAATATGGGTATTGAGTGTAGGCCAGTGACAAAAAATGTCAAATGTAATATATTTTAACAAAGCTAAATGTGCGAAAAGTCAAGGGGTGTGAATACTTTCTGAAGGCACTATAAGGTATAACTAGTTAAGAGTAGGATCCTACTATTACAGTAGCCATGTATATTTAAGCAATAAGGCACGAAGGGGTGTGGTAAACGGCCAATACACCATAGCTAAGGGCTGTTCTTATGCACGACGCATCTCGGAGTGCCTGGATACAGCCCTTAGCCGTGGTATATTGGTCATATACCACAAACCCCAGAGGTGCCTTATTGCTATTAAAAATGGGTTACAAACATAATTAGAACAGTAAAAATAAATGTTTTGTCATACCTGTGTTATACGGTCTGATATACCAGAGCTGTCAGCCAATCAGCATTCAGGGCTCGAACCACCCAGTTTATAAAAGGTATTATAAACTGGGTGGTTCAAGCCCTGAATGCTGATTGGCTGACAGCCGTGGTATATCAGAGGGTTGTACAAAACATTTATTTTTACTGCTCTAATTACATTGGTAACCAGTTTATAATAGCAATAAGGCACCTCGGGGGTTTGTGATATATTGCGTTGCGTCGTGCCTAAGAACAGCCCTTAGCAATGGTATATTGGCCATATACCACACCCCCTCGGGCCTTATTGCTTAATTATACAACGGGTGGGTCTTATCCTGAATGCTGACAGGTTAAAACCACATTCCAGCCGGTGTCTATTCTACAAGTTACCACCGGCTAAATCTATGATACTATTACAGTAGCCATGTAAGGTACAACTAGTGTAGAGTAGGTTCCTACTATTACAGTAGCCATATATATTAGAGGTCGACCGATTAAAATCAGCATAGCCGATTAATTAGGGCCGATTTCAAGTTTTCATAACAATAGGTAAATCGGCATTTTTGGGCGCCGATTATGGCCGATTACATTGCAATCCACGAGGAGACTGCATGGCAGGCTGACCATCTGTTACACGAGTGCAGCAAGGAGCCAAGGTAAGTTGCTAGCTAGCGTCAAACTTATCTTATAAAAAAACAATCTTCACATAATCACTAGTTAACTACACATGGTTGATGATATTACTAGGTTCACTAGCTTGTCCTGCATATAATCAATGTGGGGCCTGTTAATTTATCATCGAATCACAGCCTACTTCGCCAAACGGGGGATGATTTAACAAAAAAACATTCACGAAAAAAGCACAATCGTTGCACGAACGTACCTAACCATAAACATCAATGCCTTTCTTAAAATCAATACACACAAGGATATTTTTTTAAACCTGTATATTTAGTTAAAATAAATTCATGTTAGCAGGCAATATTAACTAGGGAAATTGTGTCACTTCTCTTGCGTTCATTGCACGCAGAGTCAGGGTATATGCAACAGTTTGGGCCGCCTGGGTCGTTGCGAACTAATTTGGCAGAATTTTACATAATTATGACATAACATTGAAGGTTGTGCAATATAACAGCAATATTTAGACTTATGGTTGCCGGCCGTTGAATAAAATACAGAACGGTTCCGTATTTCACTGAAAGAATAAACGTTTTGTTTTCGATATTATAGTTTCCGGATTTGACCATATTAATGACCAATGGCTCAAATTTCTGTGTTTATTACATTATAATTAAGTCTATGATTTGATAGAGCAGTTTGACTGAACAGTGGTAGGCCGCCGCAGGCTCGTAAGCATTCATTCAAACTTTACTGCGTTTGCCAGCAGCTCTTAGCAATGCTTGCTTCACAGCGCTATTTATGACTTCAAGCCTACCAACTCCTGAGATTAGGCTGGCAATACCAAAGTGCCTATTAGAACATCCAACAATCAAATGTATATGAAATTCAAATGGTATAGAGATAAATAGTCGACGCATCATAACTCCTATAATAACTACAACCTAAAACTTCTTAACTGGGAATATTGAATAACTGGGAATATTGACCCACCAGCTTTCATATGTTCTGAGCAAGGAACTTAAAACGTTAACTTTTTTACATGGCACATATTGCACTTTTACTTTCTTTACCAACACTGTGTTTTTGCATTATTTAAACCAAATTGAGCACGTTTCATTATTTATTATTATTTAAGTTAAAATAAAAGTTCACTGTTCATTCAGTATTGTTATAAATTGTCATTATTACAAATATATATATACACACTGCTCAAAAAAATGAAGGGAACACTAAAATAACACATCCTAGATCTGAATGAATGAAATATTCTTATTAAATACTTTTTTCTTTACATAGTTGAATGTGCTGACAACAAAATCACACAAAAATGATCAATGGAAATCAAATTTATCAACACATGGAGGTCTGGATTTGGAGTCATACTCAAAATTAAAGTGGAAAACCACACTACAGGCTGATCCAACTTTGATGTAATGTCCTTAAAACAAGTCAAAATGAGGCTCAGTAGTGTGTGGCCTCCACGTGCCTGTATGACCTCCCTACAACGCCTGGGCATGCTCCTGATGAGGTGGCGGATGGTCTCCTGAGGGATCTCCTCCCAGACCTGGACTAAAGCATCCGTCAACTCCTGGACAGTCTGTGGTACAACGTGGCATTGGTGGATGGAGCGAGACATGATGTCCCAGATGTGCTCAATTGGATTCAGGTCTGGGGAAAGGGCGGGCCAGTCCATAGCATCAATGCCTTCCTCTTGCAGGAACTGCTGACACACTCCAGCCACATGAGGTCTAGCATTGTCTTGCATTAGGAGGAACCCAAGGCCAACCGCACCAGCATATGGTCTCACAAGGGGTCTGAGGATCTCATCTCGGTACCTAATGGCAGTCAGGCCATCTCTGGCGAGCACATGGAGGGTTGTGCGGCCCCCCAAAGAAATGCCACCCCACACCATGACTGACCCACCGCCAAACCGGTCATGCTGGAGGATGTTGCAGGAAGCAGAACATTCTCCACGGCGTCTCCAGACCCTGTCACGTCTTTCACATGTGCTCAGTGTGAACCTGCTTTCATCTGTGAAGAGCACAGGGCGCCAGTGGCGAATTTGCCAATCTTGGTGTTCTCTGGCAAATGCCAAACGTCCTGCACGGTGTTGGGCTGTAAGCACAACCCCCACCTGTGGACGTTGGGCCCTCATACCACCCTCACAGAGTCTGTTTCTGACCGTTTGAGCAGACACATGCACATTTGTGGCCTGCTGGGGGTCATTTTGCAGGGCTCTGGCAGTGCTCCTCCTGCTCCTCCTTGCACAAAGGCGGAGGTAGCGGTCCTGCTGCTGGGTTGTTGCCCTCCTACGGCCTCCTCCACGTCTCCTGATGTACTGGCCTGTCTCCTGGTAGCGCCTCCATACTCTGGACACTACGCTGACAGACACAGCAAACCTTCTTGCCACAGCTTGCATTGATGTGCCATCCTGGATGAGCTGCACTACCTGAGCCTCTTGTGTGGGTTGTAGACTCCGTCTCATGCTACCACTAGAGTGAAAGCACCGCCAGCATTCAAGTGACCAAAACATCAGCCAGGAAGCATAGGAACTGAGAAGTGGTCTGTGGTCACCACCTGCAGAACCACTCCTTTATTGGGGGTGTCTTGCTAATTGCCTATAATTTCCACCTGTTGTCTATTCCATTTGCACAACAGCATGTGAAATTTATTGTCAATCAGTGTTGCTTCCTAAGTGGACAGTTTGATTTCACAGACGTGTGATTGACTTGGAGTTACATTGTGTTGTTTAAGTGTTCCCTTTATTTTTTTGAGCAGTGTGTATATATATATATATATATATATATATACAAATAAATAAATACAAATCAGTCGATTAATCTGTATCGGCTGTTTTTGGTCGTCCAATAATCGGTATCGGCGTTGAAAAATCATAATCGGTCGACATCTAATATATAGATAAGGTATTCTACTATTACAGTAGACATGTATATAAGGTGTCATACTATTACAGCAGCCATATATAAACTCAGCAAAAAAAACATCCTCTCACTATCAACTGCGTTTATTTTCAGCAAACTTAATATTTGTATGAACATAACAAGCTTCAACAACTGAAACATAAACTGAACAAGTTCCACAGACATGTGCCTAACAGAAATGGAATAAATGTGTCCCTGAACAAAGTGGAGTTCAAAATCAAAAGTAACAGTCAGTATCTGGTGTGGCCACCAGATACATTAAGTACTGCAGTGCATCTCCTCTTCATGAACTGCACCAGATTTGCCAGTTCTTGGTGTGAGATGTTACCCCACTCTTCCACCAAGGCACCTGCAAGTTCCCGGACATTTCTGGGCGGAATGGCCCTAGCCCTCACCCTCCGTTCCAACAGGTCCCAGACGTGCGCAATGATATTGAGATCTGGGCTCTTCGCTGGTCATGGCAGAACACTGACATTCCTGTCTTGCAGGAAATCACACACAGAATGAGCAGTATGGCTGGTGGCATTGTCATGCTGGAGGGTCATGTCAGGATGAGCCTGCAGGAAGGGTACCACATGAGGGAGGAGGATGTCTTCCCTGTAACGCACAGCGTTGAGACTGCCTGCAATGACAACAAGCTCAGTCCGATGATGCTGTGACACACTGCCTTCGACCATGACGGACCCTCCACCTCCAAATCGATCCAGCTCCAGAATACAGGCCTCGATGTAACGCTCATTCCTTCGACGATAAACTCGAATCCGACCATCACCCCTGGTGAGAAAAAAACACGACTCGTCAGTGAAGAGCACTTTTTGCCAGTCCTGTCTGGTCCAGCGACGGGGGGGTTTGTGCCCATAGGTGACGTTATTGCCGGTGATGTCTGGTGAGGACCTGCCTTACAACAGGCATACAAGCCCTCAGTCCAGCCTCTCTCAGCCTATTGCGGACAGTCTTGATGGATGTATTGTGTGTTCCTGGTGTAACTCGGGCAGTTCCTCATTGAGTTCCCTGAATTCCTATCGGACCTTGTAGTCATAGGAGATAATATTCTAATCTTTGGTGACTTTAATATTCACATGGAAAAGTCCACAGACCCACTCCAAAAGGCTTTCGGAGCCATCATCGACTCAGTGGGTTTTGTCCAACATGTCTCTGGACCCACTCACTGTCACAGTCATACTCTGGACCTAGTTTTGTCCCATGGAATAAATGTTGTGGATCTTAATGTTTTTCCTCATAATCCTGGACTATCGGACCACCATTGTATTACGTTTGCAATTGCAACAAATAATGTGCTCAGACCCCAACCAAGGAACATCAAAAGTCATGCTATAAATTCACAGACAACACAAAGATTCCTTGATGTCCTTCCAGATTCCCTCTGTCTACCCAAGGACGCCAGAGGACAAAAATCAGTTAACCACCTAACTGAGGAACTCAATTTAACCTTGCGCAATACCCTAGATGCAGTTGCACCCCTAAAAACAAAAAACATTTCTCATAAGAAACTAGCTCCCTGGTACACAGAAAATACCTGAGCTCTGAAGCAAGCTTCCAGAAAATTGTAACGGAAATGGCGCCACACCAAAAAACTGGAAGTCTTCCGGCTAGCTTGGAAAGACAGTATCGTGCAGTACCGAAGAGTCCTTACTGCTGCTCGATCATCCTATTTTTCTAATTGAGGAAAATAAGAACAATCCGAAATTCCTTTTTGATACTGTCGCAAAGCTAACTAAAAAGCAGCATTCCCCAAGAGAGGATGGCTTTCACTTCAGCAGTGATAAATTCATGAACTTCTTTGAGGAAAAGATCATGATTATTAGAAAGCAAATTACGGACTCCTCTTTAAATCTGCGTATTCCTTCAAAGCTCAGTTGTCCTGAGTCTGCACAACTCTGCCAGGACCTAGGATCAAGAGAGATGCTCAAGTGTTTTAGTACTACATCTCTTGATACAATGATGAAAATAATCATGGCCTCGAAACCTTCAAGCTGCATACTGGACCCTATTCCAACTAAACTACTGAAAGAGCTGCTTCCTGTGCTTGGCCCTCCTATGTTGAACATAATAAACGGCTCTCTATCCACCGGATGTGTACCAAACTCACTAAAAGTGGCAGTAATAAAGCCTCTCTTGAAAAAGCCAAACCGTGACCCAGAAAATATAAAAAACTATAGGCCTATATCGAATCTTCCATTCCTCTCAAAATGTTTAGAAAAGGCTGTTGCGCAGCAACTCACTGCCTTCCTGAAGACAAACAATGTATACAAAATGCTTCAGTCTGGTTTTAGACCCCATCATAGCACTGAGACTGCACTTGTGAAGGTGGTAAATGACCTTTTAATGGCATCAGACCGAGGCTCTGCATCTGTCCTCGTGCTCCTAGACCTTAGTGCTGCTTTTGATACCATCGATCACCACATTCTTTTGGAGAGATTGGAAACCCAAATTGGTCTACATGGACAAGTTCTGGCCTGGTTTAGATCTTATCTGTCGGAAAGATATCAGTTTGTCTCTGTGAATGGTTTGTCCTCTGACAAATCAACTGTAAATTTCGGTGTTCCTCAAGGTTCCGTTTTAGGACCACTATTGTTTTCACTATATATTTAACCTCTTGGGGATGTCATTCGAAAACATAATGTTAACTTTCACTGCTATGCGGATGACACACAGCTGTACATTTCAATGAAACATGGTGAAGCCCCAAAATTGCCCTCGCTAGAAGCATGCGTTTCAGACATAAGGAAGTGGATGGCTGCAAACTTTCTACTTTTAACCTCGGACAAAACAGAGATGCTTGTTCTAGGTCCCAAGAAACAAAGAGATCTTCTGTTGAATCTGACGATTAATCTTAATGGTTGTACAGTCGTCTCAAATAAAACTGTGAAGGACCTCGGCTATACTATGGACCCTGATCTCTCTTTTGAAGAACATATCAAATCCATTTCAAGGAGAGCTTTTTTCCATCTACGTAACATTGCAAAAATCAGAAACTTTCTGTCCAAAAATGATGCAGAAAAATTCATCCATGCTTTTGTCACTTCTAGGTTAGACTGCTGCAATGCTCTACTTTCCGGCTACCCGGATAAAGCACTAAATAAACTTCAGTTAGTGCTAAATACGGCCGCTAGAATCCTGACTAGAACCCAAAAATTTGACCATATTACTCCAGTGCTAGCCTCCCTACACTGGCTTCCTGTCAAGGCAAGGGCTGATTTCAAGGTTTTACTGCTAACCTACAAAGCATTACATGGGCTTGCTCCTACCTATCGCTCTGATTTGGCCCTGCCGTACATACCTACACGTACGCTACGGTCACAAGACGCAGGCCTTCTAATTGTCCCTAGAATTTCTAAGCAAACAGCTGGAGGCAGGGCTTTCTCCTATAGAGCTCAATTTTTATGGAATGGAATGCCTACCCATGTAAGAGACGCAAATTCGGTCGCAACCTTTAAGTCTTTACTGAAGACTCATCTCTTCAGTGGGTCATATGATTGAGTGTAGTCTGGCCCAGGAGTGGGAAGGTGAACGGAAAGGCTCTGGAGCAACGAACCGCCCTTGCTGTCTCTGCCTGGCCGGTTCCCCTCTTTCCACTGGGATTCTCTGCCTCTAACCCTATTACAGGGGCTGAGTCACTGGCTTACTGGGGCTCTTTCATACCGTCCCTGGGAGGGGTGCGTCACTTGAGTGGGTTGAGTCACTGATGTGATCTTCCTGTCTGGGTTGGCACCCCCCCCCTTGGGTTGTGCCGTGGCGGAGTTCTTTGTGGGCTATACTCGGCCTTGTCTCAGGATGGTAAGTTGGTGGTTGAAGATATCCCTCTAGTGGTGTGGGGGCTGTGCTTTGGCAAAGTGGGTGGGGTTATATCCTTCCTGTTTGGCCCTGTCCGGGGGTGTCCTCGGATGGGGCCACAGTGTCTCCTGACCCCTCCTGTCTCAGCCTCCAGTATTTATGCTGCAGTAGTTTATGTGTCGGGGGGCTAGGGTCAGTTTGTTATATCTGGAGTACTTCTCCTGTCCAATTCGGTGTCCTGTGTGAATTTAAGTATGCTCTCTCTAATTCTCTCTTTCTTTCTCTCTCTCTCGGGGAGGACCTGAGCCCTAGGACCATGCCTCAGGACTACCTGACATGATGACTCCTTGCTGTCCCCAGTCCACCTGGCCGTGCTGCTGCTCCAGTTTCAACTGTTCTGCCTTATTATTATTGGACCATGCTGGTCATTTATGAACAATTGAACATCTTGGCCATGTTCTGTTATAATCTCCACCCGGCACAGCCAGAAGAGGACTGGCCACCCCACATAGCCTGGTTCCTCTCTAGGTTTCTTCCTAGGTTTTGGCCTTTCTGGGAGTTTTTCCTAGCCACCGTGCTTCTACACCTGCATTGCTTGCTGTTTGGGGTTTTAGGCTGGGTTTCTGTACAGCACTTTGAGATATCAGCTGATGTACGAAGGGCTATATAAATAAATTTGATTTGATTTGAGTTGTGGTTGCCATCCTTTACCTGTCCCGCAGGTGTGATGTTCGGATGTACCGATCCTGTGCATGTGTTGTTACAAGTGCTCTGCCACTGCAAGGACAATCGGCTGTCCGTCCTGTAGCACTGTCTTAGGCGTCTCACAGTACAGACATCGCAATTTATTGCCCTGGCCACATCTGCAGTCCTCATACCTCCTTGCAGCATGCCTAAGGCACGTTCACACAGATCAGCAGGGACCCTGGGTATCTTTCTTTTGGTGTGTTTCAGTCAGTAGAAAGGCCTCTTTAGTGTCCTAAGTTTTCATTGTCTACCGTCTTTAAGTTGTTAGTGTCTTAATGACCATTCCACAGAGCATGCACGTTCATTAATTTGTTATGGTTCATTGAACAAGCATGGGAAACAGTGTTTAAACCCTTTACAATGAAGATCTGTGAAGTTATTTGGATTTTTACGAATTATCTTTGAAAGACAGGGTCTTGAAAAGGGACGTTTCTTTTTTTGCTGAGTTTACAAGGTATTCTACTATTACAGTAGACGTGTATAAGGTATCATATACTATTACAGTAGCCATTTATATAAGGAATAACTAGTATAGAGGAGGCGGCCAGTGTACCTGTCCCATGGAGCGTCCCCGTCCCTGTCCCCGGCCACGGCCCACAGTCTTGTCCTCCTCTGAGCTGGTACAGCGCTGCAGATGGATGTCCAACACTGACTGGTTCAAGAACTGGGAGGAACAGTGGGGGCACAACACTGGCTCCTTATCTGGGGAGATGGGGTGGGCAGAATAAGTTAATTACTTACTAAATTAGTGTTTATCACATTCCAAATAGTGTTTCGAGACTGTACATGAAATCAACTGAAATACACTAAACATGGAAAGGACAGGGATGTATGGGTTGAGCGTGTATTTAGACAGTCACAGGCCCTGGTCACAGGCCCCTCCTGTCCCTACTAGAGGTCGACCGATTATGATTTTACAACGCAGGTACCGATTATTGGAGGACCAAAAAAAGCTGATACCGATTAAATCGGGCAATTTTTAAAAATGTATTTGTCATAATGACAATTACAACAATACAGAATGAACACTTATTTTAACTTAATATAATACATCAATAAAATCAATTTAGCTTCAAATAAATAATGAAACATGTTCAATTTGGTTTAAATGATGCAAAAACAAAGTGTTGGAGAAGAAAGTAAAAGTGCAATATGTGCCATGTAAGAAAGCTAACGTTTAACTTGTTGGGGATAGGGGGCAGTATTTTCACTTTGGATGAATTGCGTGCCCATAGTGAACTGCATCCTACTCTGTCCTAGATTGCTAATATATGCATATTATTATTACTATTGGATAGAAAACACTCTGAAGTTTCTAAAACTGTTTGAATTATGTCTGTGAGTATAACAGAACTCATAGGGCAGCAAATCTTCCAAACAGGAAGTGAAATTCTGAATACATGTCTAATTTCAAGTCATCGCCTATCCACTTCCAAATAAGATCTGGTAGCACTTCCTATGCCTTCCACTAGATGTCCTCATTCAGTAGAAAGTAGAATGGAGCTTCTGGTGTGAACTTTGACCGAATGGGAGGGGAAATAGTCAATGTCCCGACAGAATGCCATTTCCCTGTGGCGCATTTGTCTGTGGCTGTCACCATCGTTCCATTTGGCTGCAGATGAAAACGTATGCTCCGGTTGGAACGTTATTGGATATATATGAAAATAACATCCTGAAGATTGATTCTCTACTTAGTTTGACCAGTTTATTCGACCTGGAATATATCTTTTTGAAGTTTTCGTCTGAGTTCTCCTGGACCAGCGTCAGCTTTTGGGCACGTGAGCTGAAAGTGCTAGCAAATGCAGCTAATTGGACAATAGTATTGGACATTATGGAACAAAACAATGATTTATTGTGGAACTAGGACTCCTTGCACTGCATTCTGATGTAAGATCATCAAAGGTAAGGGAATATGTATGATGTAATTTCGTATTTCTGTTGACTCCCACATGGCGGAGAAATATATTTACGTCTGAGCGCTGTCTCAGATTATTGCATGGTAGGCTTTTTTCGTAACGTTTAAAAAAAATCTGACACAGCGGTTGCATTAAGAACCAGTGTATCTTTAATTACATGTAGAACATGTATCTTTAGTCAAAGTTTATGATGAGTATTTCTGTTATCCGGCGTAGCTTTCTATAATTCCTCCGGATATTTTGGAGGCATTTCTGAACATGGCGTCAATGTAAACCGAGATTTGTGGATATAAATATGCATATTATCGAACAAAACATAAATGTATTGTGTAACATGTCATACGAGTGTCATCTGATGAAGATTTTCAAAAGGTTAGTGATTAATTTTTATCTCTATTCCTGCTTTTGTGACTATATTTGGCTGGGAAAAGTGGCTGTGTTTTTTGGGGGGATTTGGTGGTGGTCTAACATAAATATATGTTGTGTTGGGTGTGGGGGGGGGTTCCCCTAGGGGATCGCCTTGCCATAACAGGTTTTAAGTTCCTTGCTCAGAACATGAGAACTTTTAACATGAGTCTTCAATATTCCCAGGTAAGAAGTTTTAGGTTGCAGTTATTATAGGAATTATAGGAATATTTCTCTCTATACGATTTGCTTTATCTTGGCCAGGTCGCAGTTGTAAATGAGAACTTGTTCTCAACTAGCCTACCTGGTTAAATAAAGGTGAAATAAAAATAAAATACATTTCATATACATTTGACTATTGGATGTTCTTATAGGCACTTCAGTATTGCCAGTGTACCAGTATGGCTTCCATCCCTCTCCTCGCCGCTACCTGGGCTCGAACCAGGAACACATTGACAACAGCCACCCTCGAAGCAGCGTTACCCACGCAGAGCAAGGGGAACAACTACTCCAAGTCTCAGAGCAAGTGACGTTTGAAACGCTATTAGCGTGCACCCCGCTAACTAGCTAGCCATTTCACATCGGTTACACCAGCCTAATCTCGGGAGTTGATAGGCTTGAAAACATAAACAGCGCAATGCTTGAAGCATTGTGAAGAGCTGCTGGCAAAACGCACTAAATTGCTGTTTGAATTAATGCTTACGAGCCTACTGGTAACTACCATCACTCAGTCAGACTGCTCTAATCAAATCATAGACTTAATTATAACATAATAACATACAGAAATACGAGCCTTAAGTCATTAATATGGTCAGATCCGGAAACTATCATTTCGAAAACAAAACGTTTATTCTTTCAGCGAAATACGGAACCGTTCCGTATTTTATCTAACGGGTGGCATCCATAAGTCTAAATATTGCTGTTACATTGCACAACCGTCAATGTTATGTCATAATTACGTAAAATTCTGGCAAATTAGTTTGCAATGAGCCAGGCGGCCCAAACTGTTGCATACACCCTGACTCTGCGTGGAATGAACGCAAGAGAAGTGACACAATTTCACCTGGTTAATATTGTCTGCTAACCTTTCTTTTAGCTAAATATGCAGGTTTAAAAATATATACTTCTGTGTATTGATTTTAAGAAAGGCATTAATGTTTATGGTTAGGTACACGTTGGAGCAACAACCGTCCTTTTTCGCAAATGTGCACCGCATCGGTTATATGCAACGCAGGACACGCTAGATAAACTAGTAATATCAACCATGTGTAGTTATAACTAGTGATTATGATTGATTGATTGTTTTTTACAAGATAAGTTTAATGCTAGCTAGCAACTTACCTTGGCTTCTTACGGCATTTGTGTAACAGGCAGGCTCCTCGTGAGGCAGGTGGTTAGAGCATTGGACTAGTTAACCGTAAGGTTGCACGACTGAATCCCTGAGCTGACAAGGTAAAAATCTGCCGTTCAGCCCCTGAACAAGGCAGTTAACCCACCGTTCCTAGGCCGTCATTGGAAATAAGAATGTGCTCTTTAACTGACTTGCCTCTGCAAATAAAGTTGTAAAAAAATATATATTTATTTTTTTAATGTAAAAAAATTGGCGTCCAAAAATACCGATTTCCGATTGTTACGAAAACTTGAAATCGGCACTAATTAATCGGCCATTCCGATTAATCGGTCGACCTCTAGTCCCAACCCACCAAAACACACACTGGGTTAGAGGGTATTCTATCTGTATTGTCATCCCTCAGTATAGGTTACAGTATGTGGCTTAAGGTAACTTATTTATAGACACACAGACAGACACATGCACTACTGTTGACAGTCTGGATATTGGTGAACACACTCAGGCTCTCTGTCTGCTTCTGTGAAGCTAAAGGAGCAAAAGAAGAGGAGAGAAAACAAGAGAAGGTGCTGAGGTTTGATGTTTCCCCATCTTAGCCACCGGCATCTACAGTTACCACGGCAACTCCAACCCAGCGGAATCCTCCCTCCCGGCTGGAGCGGTCACCAGTCCCCACTGAGGAGCCCTCCGTTGAAACTTTTAATAAGGATCCTCTCCATCAGAGCATTAACTAATAATCAATGGATCAATTCCAACCAATCACATCTCTCTCTCTCCGAGGTGCACTTATCTCTGACCCCACTGCACCGATGCTGTCAACGGCAGCTTTTGACGCCAGACCCGATTAAGATCAGCAGATATTTTGACCCATTAATTGGTGGGGTCGATTCGATAGACCAGAATTGGCGAATACCCGTTCATCTTTTAAATCCCCCAGTTTGGGAACATTTAGGCTTCCCAGTAGATTACAGGGGTGATGTATAGAGTTGTGGATAAAACGGTAACACTAAGTCACCACGCTCAACAAGAATAGCCTATGTAGCTAACAACACTTCAAATATGTTGACACATTTACAGCAACATCAGTGGGCCCCAGTATACCAGAGTAAGATGGAAACACAAAGAAACTACACAACATCGTCTTCCCTCTGCATTCAAGTAGCCCATAGCAGCTGATTCTGACCGGGCCAAATAAATGACAAGAGCGATAGGTAGGCAATGGTTTATACTTTTTACAGCCTGGTTTATAGCAGCGGGTATGTGCCCATTCCCGGTGGTTTAGAATAAGGCTTTTTAGCACCTTGTGAAAGTGATCAAGTCACGTTACGAACTTCGCTGTTACACCCATTTCAGGAAACAGGTAGTACCCGCTCTACATAGGCAAACCAAAGCCAAAGTTTTCAATGAATTGGCAAATGCACCATGCTGCGCTTATAGTGACAGCCCATCACATTACCCCGGAGTGGGAGATGTCTGTAGCACCGTACACGACCCCTTTTATTACAGTCCACATCTGGCACTGAAAGAGGCAATGACATGGTGTGTTCATAACCAAGTGGGAAGTGACATACAACTGGGAATAATCCACTTGAACGGCACTCAAACAGGTAATTACTAGTGGGAAACTGGTCTATCATCCTGAGCATCCACTTCTCCCACCATGGTGACCTCTGACGTCACCTACTAAAGAAATGACCTCTATAACAGCATTTTCGGCAGTTAAATGCAACAACAAAACTATATTTATAAAAAACTATCTATTAGTGTGGTTTTTTAACTATAATTTGTTTACAAGCACTATAGCTCTACTTTATGGTTGACACAGCTTGTTGGCCATTAGCCAATCCGTGTTTCTCAACGAGTTCAACTCACATGAACGCATCCAACTGGTATTTACGACTTTACATCTGGTAAAGTCCCACCTCAAACGCAGCATCTGAGTGGAAACTTGAGGCCCAACATAACAATCTGGTAACAATAGACAATGCAAGGAACATTGTGATCGCATCTCATTTTCCTTCTGTTTCGAAACCGAATGGTGACCCCAAAACTGCATTGGTTTGGTGAACCATTAAACCCCTAATTACTACTAAGGCGCAGGGATTACCTCTGCATACTTAACATGGAAATCAGCTCCATGATTAGCAGCTTCACTAATTCACGGCCCACACATACACTAGTGCACATTACATATGGGAGGCACCCTGGACCCAAACTGTTACAGACCTATATCCATCCTGCCCTGCCTATCTAAGGTCTTTGAAAGCCAAGTCAACAAACAGGTCACTGACCATCTCGAATCCCACCGTACCTTCTCCGCTGTGCAATCTGGTTTCCGAGCCGGTCACGGGTGCACCTCAGCAACACTCAAGGTACTAAACGATATCATAACCGCCATCGATAAAAGACAGTACTGTGCAGCCGTCTTCATTGACCTTGCCAAGGCTTTCGACTCTGTCAATCACCATATTCTTATCGGCAGACTCAGTAGCCTCGGTTTTCGGATGACTGCCTTGCCTGGTTCACCAATTACTTTGCAGACAGAGTTCAGTGTGTCAAATCGGAGGGCATGCTGTCCGGTCCTCTGGCAGTCTCTATGGGGGTGCCACAGGGTTCAATTCTCGGGCCGACTCTTTTCTCTGTATATATCAATGATGTTGCTCTTGCTGCGGGCGATTCCCTGATCCACCTCTACGCAGACGACACCATTCTATATACTTTCGGCCCGTCATTGGACACTGTGCTATCTAACCTCCAAACAAGCTTCAATGCCATACAACACTCCTTCCGTGGCCTCCAACTGCTCTTAAACGCTAGTAAAACCAAATGCATGCTTTTCAACCGATCGCTGCCTGCACCCGCATGCCCGACTAGCATCACCACCCTGGATGGTTCCGACCTTGAATATGTGGACATCTATAAGTACCTAGGTGTCTGGCTAGACTGCAAACTCTCCTTCCAGACTCATATCAAACATCTCCAATCAAAAATCAAATCAAGAGTCGGCTTTCTATTCCGCAACAAAGCCTCCTTCACTCACGCCGCCAAGCTTACCCTAGTAAAACTGACTATCCTTCCGATCCTCGACTTCGGCGATGTCATCTACAAAATGGCTTCCAACACTCTACTCAGCAAACTGGATGCAGTCTATCACAGTGCCATCCGCTTTGTCACTAAAGCACCTTATACCACCCACCACTGCGATCTGTATGCTCTAGTCGGCTGGCCCTCGTTACATATTCGTCGCCAGACCCACTGGCTCCAGGTCATCTACAAGTCCATGCTAGGTAAAGCTCCGCCTTATCTCAGTTCACTGGTCACGATGGCAACACCCATCCGTAGCACGCGCTCCAGCAGGTGTATCTCACTGATCATCCCTAAAGCCAAAACCTCATTTGGCCGCCTTTCGTTCCAGTACTCTGCTGCCTGTGACTGGAACGAATTGCAAAATCGCTGAAGTTGGAGACTTTTATCTCCCTCACCAACTTCAAACATCAGCTATCTGAGCAGCTAACCGATCGCTGCTGCTGTACATAGTCTATTGATAAATAGCCCACCCATTTTCACCTACCTCATCCCCATACTGTTTTTATTTATTTACTTGCTCTTTTGCACACCAATATCTCTACCTGTACATGACCATCTGATCATTTATCACTCCAGTGTTAATCTGCAAAATTGTAATTATTCGCCTACCTCCTCATGCCTTTTGCACACATTGTATATAGACTCCCCCCTTTGTTTCCTACTGTGTTATTGACTTGTTAATTGTTTATTCCATGTGTAACTCTGTATTGTCTGCTCACACTGCTATGCTTTATCTTGGCCAGGTCGCAGTTGCAAATGAAAACTTGTTCTCAACTGGCCTACCTGGTTAAATAAAGGTGAAAAAAAAATATATATATTTGATTCATTTTATTTAACCTTTATTTAACCAGGAAGGGCTCATTGAGATTTTAAATCTCTTTTTCAAGAGCATCCTGGCCAAGATAGGCAGCACCAAGTCATTACACAATTACAGACAGACAACATGAAAAACTACACATAATCAAGTAAAATAAATCATAAAACAGCAAATTAAAAACATTGAAAGGTCAGGGAATCAGCCTCAAAATCCTTCAGCAATAATTTAAAAACACCAATAGGGACAAGTTCTTCCAGTTTAAAAGTATTTTGTAAGGCGTTCCAACCCAATGGTGCAAAGTACATAAAAGCCCTTTTACCAAATTCAGTTTGGACATTTGGAATAAAGTCCTGTGAACGGAGAGTACTCACCACATTTCTGAACAATAAAAATGCCCAAATAAAATGGTAGTAAACCCAAAATGGCTTTGTAAATAAAAGTATACCAGTGACTGAGCCTACGAGTGACTAGAGAAGGCCAGCCAATCCTGGTAAGTGCAGTGGTGAGAAAGGGTTTTGCAGTTTAAAATAAAGCTCAATGCTCCATGGTAAAGGGTGTCAGGTGATCTCAAACACTGAGCAGAAGCATTCATATATAAAATATCTCCATAGTCTAGTAAAGGGATAAATGTAGCTGATACTAGCCTCCTTCTGGCTTCAAAATAAAAACAGGCCTTATTCTTAAAATAAAATCCCAACTTCAAATATCCCAAATATGTCATTTAAAAGAGAGGCCGTTATCAAATAAAATTCCAAGATATTTATGAGGTTACAGTCTTAATCTCATTGCCCTGACAGGTAGTAATAGGTAGTAATAATTCTTGCTTTAGAAAACAACATTAGTTTAGTTATGTCAGTATTGAGGATATTCTTCAATTGACACAAGGTATGTTGAACAGTATAAAAAGCAGTTTTCAAGTTCTGGAAAGCTTTTGTGTGAGATGACAACAATAAATAACAATATCAGCATAAAAGTGAAGTTGTGCATTTTGCACATTTTTGTCTAAATTATTTATATAAAATAGTGAATAAGTGGGGACCAAGTACAGAGCCCTGGGGTACACCATTACAGACAGACAATTTAACAGACATGAGACAATCGAATTGAGTGCACTGAGTTCTATCAGACAGATAGTTAGCAAACCATGCAACGGCATGCTCCGAAAGACCTACGCTCGACAATCTCTGCCTCAGTATAACATAATCACTACTGTCCTTATAATCTAATTCATTATGATCTAAAAGGCTAAACTGATCCTAGATCAGCACTCCTACTTAGACGCTTTATGGATACAGGCACTGGTGTCTCTTTCTTGTCCAGTGCTTATCAGACACACACGGCAGCTGAGAGGAGAGGGGAGGAGCTACCTTGGTGAATGAGGGAGTGCAGGTCCAGCTCCTTCCTGCGTTTGAAGGCCTCTCCACAGACAGAGCAGGGGAACGGGTGGCTGGTGTGGAGCAGTCTGATGGACAGAACACAAAGGGAAGAGAAAAGGGAAAGAAGTGTAAACAACAACTAATGTTAATAATACACTTCTGAATAAATTATTACAGAAAAATACATGTTTTGGTTTTTTTTCAGAGCAAAAAATGAAAGAGGGGTAAAAACAAAGAGTTATAAAAAAACAAAGGCTATTAATACAGTACTGCAATGAGCAACATGTTTTTCTTGGAAGCTGAGAAAGAATTAAAGCTGTGAGGAAAAGGGACAAAAGGAGCACCACCATCATCAACAATATGTGCAGCAGCTCACTGGTACTAATAACACTGCAGTGTGTCATTTGTAGATGCATGTAAGCCACGCTTCAAGGGCCCACTGTAATCCTCATCCACAGAGGAGGAATAACACACACAACCACATGCTGGCTATCACCTTAGTGTCACAGTATTAGGATTACCTCCAGACCTGTGTGCTTAACCATGTTGTTAAGCCTTTTAAGGTTCAATACGGAGTCATTAGGTGTGTCATATAATACAATGGCTGCAGATGAACAGGTGGTTTCAGTGTGTGATGAGATATGAGAGCCTATGTTTATCCATTCCATAATGGCAGGATATAGCCCTGGGGAAGGAGAGGGAGGAGAACCACTGGGATGTATATAACTGGCTGGATCAGTGTTGTGTTTGATCACTAGCACAGTGTTTCCCCGCCCTGGTCCTCCAGGACCCCCAACAGTACACAGCTTTGTTGTAGCCCTTGACAAACACACCTCATTCAACTCATTGAGGGCTTGATGATTAGCTGACAAGTTGAATCAGGTGTGCTTGTCCAGGGTTACAATAAAAACATGTACTGTTGGTGGTACTGGAGGACCAGGGCTGGGAAACACTGCGGTGGTGGAAGAGTTCACCTAAACACATTTCTTCAGCAGTGGAGGTATTCAATTCTTAACTACAGTCCTGCAGTGTCATGGTTTTATTCTAGCCCAGCATTAAAACCCTCAGATTCCACTAATCAACCCTGGCTAGCAGGTGTTTTAGTGCTAGCCACTAGCCAATGCATTACAAGCAGCTGAGTCAATGTCCTTGGCAACGATAAAGAAATAATGATTATGAACTGCTGGAAAATACATTGTGTTCTACGTATAATTCATGACTGATGATAGTGAATGTAATATTAGATGGTAAACATAGTGTGTGTGCTGTGGACCACTTATAGCCCTATATAAACTGTCTGGTCAATCATCCCTTTGCACAGGGCTGACAATAGGAATCAATATTTCAGGCAAAGATGACCCTGAGAATTAAAGCTTCAGTCCAGGTCTTCACACCCCCCAGTGTTCGCTAATGAGAGGGGGTGTAGGGATATGGACTGTCCCCTTTCAGAGACGCTGGGACTTCCTGCTTCACCCCAACTACACATTGACATGCAGTTCAAGGGTAACGTTCCATTCACTCTCTGATCACGCCCTCCTATTGATCCCCGGATCATTTCTCCTGCCTCAGCTCCTCCCTCCCCGCATCCCCCACCTCTAGCTCCTCAGCCTGTCTGTCTCCATCGCTTTCTCGTCCTACCCTTTATCGTTATCTTAATTTACCGCCGCCCGCCTGTCAATCATCGCTGGCGAGGGCTCAAGGGCACTGAGGCATCTCTGTCTCTAAGTTAACAACTCTGTCTAAATCCCCTCACTGTGTAGGAACAGGGCCCGGCCTGTGTAGGGACAGGGCCCGGCCTGTGTAGGGACAGGGCCCGGCCTGTGTAGGGACAGGGCCCGGCCTGTGTAGGGACAGGGCCCGGCCTGTGTAGGGACAGGGCCCGGCCTGTGTAGGAACAGGGCCCGGCCTGTGTAGGAACAGGGCCCGGCCTGTGTAGGAACAGCGTCCGGCCTGTGTAGGAACAGCGTCCGGCCTGTGTAGGAACAGCGTCTGGCCTGTGTTTGGGTTATGTGTAGCACATCTCCTGTTCTCAGTCCAGTCTTATGCTCTACTGTCACGGTAAATACAGTACCGTGGTGTGTTTGTTTCTCCCTGTAAAACAAGCAGGGTCCAATCAAGGTAACTTACACATTGAAATGTGTTCCTTGTCTAATCTAGTTCTGTGAAACAGGCCTTTGGGGTTGATTTCAACCTGCACATTTAATGGAGTCACAGCCCAGTCACGCCCGTACCTGTGCTCCTGCAGCTGTTGGTCAGTCTGGAAGCGAGCAGTGCAGTTGGGACAGGCGAACAGCTGGCTTTCTCCATCCTCCCCCTCTGGTGTCCTCTTCTGCAGGGATGTCATTGACATAGCACAACATCAGGGGAAACAACTAACAGCCTGTCTCAATGTTAACGTAGAGACAAACAGCATTCCTGAATTTCTCTGATCCTAGAGAGCCTCAGTGTGTACAGATATTTGTTCTAGGCCAGCAGCAACACATCCGATTGGGCTGGAACAAAACCCTGTTCACGCTGTGGCTCTCCAGGACTTGTCTGTGGTGTTCAGAGATGTTCTCAGGGGATTGTTAGACATTCTAAAAACAATCAGGTAATCCAGGGCTGTGTCCCAAACGGCTCTGCATTCCCTACATATTGAACTACTTTTGACCAGAGCCCAATGGGGACCAGAGCCCGGTGGGGACCAGAGCCCAATGGGGACCAGAGCCCAATGGAGACCAGAGCCCAATGGGGACCAGAGCCCAATGGGGACCAGAGCCCAATGGGGACCAGAGCCCAATGGAGACTAGAGCCCAATGGAGACCAGAGCCCAATGGAGACCAGAGCCCAATGGGCCCTGGTCAAAAGTAGTGCACCACATAGGGAATAGTGTACTATAGGGTGCAGTGACCCCCCCCCATGCCTGACCTTCCATCGGGACCTGCGACGGCGGGATTTGGGCTGGCTGTGGGTGAGGCCGTGCCTCTTCAGGACACCCGGCTGGGAGAAGCGCTTGCCACACAAGGAGCAGGGGAAAGGTTTGGTGCCCATGTGGGTCAGGCTGTGGCGCAGCAGGTTGGGAGAGGACGCAAACGACTTCTGACACACCTGAATTAACCAAGAAGAAGAACGAGGATGAATTTGATTGACGGAAGCCCAGTACAACATAGCTATTTCACATAGCACAAGAGCACTAAGATTTCGTCACATAGATTAAACAGAAAAATAAACATTAAGTATATAATAGGAAGCTATTCCTAACTAACTCCTGCTACTTGTTGATACACAACTAGTTTCAGTCATTTACATCAATATTTCACAGCATTTTCAATAGAACACATGTCCAGTCAAGCAGTACCTTGCAGGTGAAGAGCTTCTCTCCGGTGTGGCTGAAGACGTGAGCGCGGAGGAACCCCCTGCGTGTGAAGGTCTGGCCACAGTGGGGGCAGACGTGGGGGAGAGGGGTGCGGGACCAGTCCTGCATCAGTTTGGCTGGAGGAGGGAGGTTGGTGTCCGGTTGTTCCCCCACTACAATATTCTCCTCCTGCTCTTCCTTAAGGATGACTGGATTCACCTCTTTGCCCTGGTCTTTGTTCTCTGCCCAATGAGGAGAGAGCAAGGTCAGAAACTATTGACGGTCCGTCAAAATAACCTTAAACAATAGTGAAACTTAGCAATATTCCGTTTGGTTTGGAATCAGTTATTATTCTATTTTTTACAGCAGAGTTAAGTCTTCCCACTATGTTGAGCCCAGCTGCCACTGGGTCGAACCTACCATTGAGATCGTTGATGCTACGTATCCTGATAGCAGGTATTTTCGCCGGTGAGCCTGACGCAGCACTGGACGAGGCGGCAGGTGGGGACAGCATCCTCTTGGGGGCGCGGGGGCTTCCCTGGGGGGGTGTGGCTGCTCCTGCGCCAGTCCCTGGTTCCCCACGGTGCTGGCGTCGGTGGTAAAGGTACTGGGTGGTGTTCATGAAGCTCTGGCCACACTGGGAACAGTGGTGGAGGGGCTCGTTCAGGCCGTGCTTGTCCCTACGGTGGGCACTGAGCTCTGGCTCTTTAGTGAAGCTGGCTCCACACTGGGCACACAGGAAACTCTGGACCTGGACCACCTTAACCAGAGCAGAGGTAGAGACAGTGGAAATAGAGGGGGTTCCATCCCAGTTCTGCTTCTCAGTTCCATTGTTCTGGGAATCCGCCACCCCCACTGTCTCCTCTTTAGACTCTTCCACCATCTCTTCCACCACCTCTTGCTGCAGTGTTAGTATTTTGTAATACTGGTAATCTGCATCCTGCATCTGTCCTCCCTGGGCCTGGGTTTGTGTGACCCCCTCCTTGCCTTTCTCCTTGTGCTGTTTGCGGTGGTAGAGGAAGAGGGTGGTGTTGAGGAAGCTCTCCCCACACACGGTGCAGTGGTGCAGGGCTTCCTTGAGGCCATGCTGGGCCTTACGGTGGGTGACCAGCTCAGACACCATGCCGAAGCTGGAGCCACAGTCCACACACAGCAGGCTGGACGGGGGCTTGAGCTTCTTGGCTGCCTTCATCCTGTAGTAGTAGGACGTCTGCTCCTCCCCAGGGTTATCGGCTGGGAGGTCCTGGGAGGGAGCAGGGTCTGGGGGGTCCTGGGAGAGAGAAGGGTCTGGGGGTCCTGGGAGGGAGCAGGGTCTGGGGGTCCTGGGAGGGAGCAGGGTCTGGGGGTCCTGGGAGGGAGCGCGGTCTGGGGGTCCTGGGAGGGAGCGCGGTCTGGGGGGTCCTGGGAGGGAGCGCGGTCTGGGATGGACTGGCTGTCTGGTGCAGACTGGGCCTCTGTAGATGAATGAGCTGCCTGAGCCTGGATCTCAGAGGCTTTAGATTCAGTGGATTCCCCTATGCTCTCTGTTTCTGGCTCTTCCTCTCTTCCTTCCTGCCCTCTGTTGGTGGTGTTTGGCAGATACGTGTGATCCAGGGTGGCTGATGTATCCTCTGCACTCATCCCATCCTCCTCTTTCTCTGCTGGCAGCTCAGACTTCACTACATCCTGCTGTTGCTGGGTTTGTTGTGACCTCTCCTGAGTCCTTCCTCTCCCTCTACCCCTTCCTCTCCCTCTACCCCTTCCTCTGCCCCCTCCTCCTTCTTGGTCATCTGGTGAGTTTGGTTTGTACGGTTCATCTGGACCCAGGTCCACCTCCACTTCCACTTCAGCCTGACCGTGCTTCCCCCCTCCCTCTGGGGCCAGTTCTGATCCAGATCCAGTCTCTTCTGGTCCTGGTTGGGTGGGTCCTGCCTTGGTCTGAAGACACTGGCCATGTTTGCGGTGCTGCTGCCAGAGGATCAGGGAGTGGAACAGGGCGTCACAGTCGCCACACTGGTACAGGATCTTGGGCGTGTCTCCTGAGGGCTTATTTGGGCTAGCCATGGCCAGACCTGGTGCACCAGAGCTGAACAGCACAGACGAGAAACTGGCCTTGGTCTGAGGGGCAGGCGATGGAGCAATGGGCTCGGTATACACCTGTTGCTGGAGAGAGGGAAAGAAAAAGAGAATGTGAGAAAATAAGACAAAACAGAAGCTGACCAGTCTGGACAATAATGAGTGAACGAAAACACCAATATGTTTTGGTGTCAAATTGAAAAAACTTGTTTCCATGGCAGTACTGGATAACAATACCGTCACAGGCAACCAGGTATCCTAGCAGTTATAAGGTTGGGCAAGTAACAGAAAGGTCGCTGGTTTGAATACCCGAGCCGACAAGGTAAAAAAACTAATTTGAGTGCTGTACTACTATGGCTGACCCTGTAAAAGAACACATTTCACTGCACCTACGTGGTGTACGTGACAATAGTTTTGTTGTTGTTGTTGAAAAAGTCCATAGTCAAATGAAACAGGAACAGTGTTTTTGTCAGGCAGATGAGGGATGACAATAGAGGAATATAGTAATAGAGTATTCAGAGGACAGAGGGATCAATGAGAGCACACAGAGCAGTCTTTAGATCAACAGAGGGAGGGTTTCTCTGAGGGGGGGGGTAAGGACTGAGGGGCAGGGCGATTATAAATACCACAGGTCTATCAGTTGAGTTCAGAGGGTAAGTCCGTGGCGTTTGAGAACTGCTCGTTGATCCATTAGGATGATAAAAACAATCAAGGTCGAGGTTAATGATGTGTTCCTTCAGGAGTGTCTTCATTCAAGCAGAGGCACCACTGTGGCTCATTCTGTTATTAGTAGCCTAGACTGAGTACTACCAGCTTGTTTCTGCTTTAGACAATTTGTTGGAGTCATTGTTAGAATTGAGAAATGCAGAAATATATTTAGTATAGTATAGAGAAACAGACTGCTAATTATGGATATATTTAAATCTCCATAGTCTTAGTAAATGTTTTTTGTTTGCTTGTTTTGATTCCGCAAACAAACTAAATCACCATTACAATAAATTTCAGTCATGTCTGATTTATTTAGTTTCATAGTAAATACTCACAAATCAAGAGTTTTAGCTCAGTAAGGGAGCTGAGTTATAAAACCAGACTATGTAACTTGAACTGCCGCTGACACTGTTCTTATCCAACGTGGCAAAAACTAATCCTGCGGACCGTCCGGAGCTCTTGAAATAGTGTCATGTATGTGTGTATTCATATGTTCTTGATGAGAGAGCATTTTCAATGTGACGCTGGTGTTTGAGTCACTGTCTCCTAGAAGGACTTGAGACAGGAAACTGTGTC
Source organism: Oncorhynchus tshawytscha (assembly GCF_018296145.1). Classification (NCBI taxonomy): domain Eukaryota; kingdom Metazoa; phylum Chordata; class Actinopteri; order Salmoniformes; family Salmonidae; genus Oncorhynchus; species Oncorhynchus tshawytscha. The sequence goes on from NC_056451.1 coordinate 23,852,402, forward strand.
TACATCCCAAATAGCATCCTATTCCTTATAGTTCTCTACTTTTGACCAGGGCCCATAGGCCTGTTTGGTCAGTGAAACTGGCTAGTGTGTATAGAGGCCTGTATCATATAATGAATTGATTTAATTACCGATTCCAGAACTGGACTTCAACTCAGGAAGTGCACTAAAATATTACACATGGGTCAACATGTAATTAAAGTAACTGAGGGAGCACTCTACTTTGCTGAAGTTTCTTTTTAATAACACTTAATCTTTCCCTCTTGGTAAGCAAGATGGGTAATAGGAATGTCATTAAATACATACATATTACAAAGTGGTTCTACCACGGTGTTCATTTTCCATCTTCGTTTTTAATGCTAAAAAGCAAAGCTTCTAATTTCCTACTAAACCTCTTCCATGTAATTACAGTTCTCTGGATCTGAACAAGTCAAGTAAAAAAAAAGTTTGGTATAATAGCAGCCTACATTAATTTGAAATGTAAACACCCCCTGTTTTATAGCAATGTCACCTTTAATGTTACACAGAAATGATGATAATCTAGCTAATGAAGTCTGAATGGTAGTAATCAGGCAGCTGACGGCAGAGCAGGGGCCAGAATGCCATAAGGCACTTAGGTTTTTAGTGTTTCCACAGCTGATTCGTCTGTGAGGAGGCCAATGAGCCATCCATCAGGAGGAGGGGTGGAGCTGACTGATTCATCTTTCACGCTCCTTTTCTCTCCCCACTGGCAACTCAAGATGCAATCTGTCTGTCACTCATGACAACACGCTTTATGGTTCTGAGCTTGAGGAGACCGTCACCATGGGAGGCTGGGGACACGTTTCGGAGAGCGACGCTGGTAAACGTCACTCACGGTCGACGGCTCACTATTTTAAACCTCCGAGCACACTGTAGCTATCATTGCGAGGTAGCGATACAGTGGAACAAGGATAGTGTTACTCCCTCAAATTACATAGTAACAGAAAAAGTATCTGTACATTTTAATATTATAATTCAATATTTGATGTAGAAAGTAATGTGATCTGTCATATTTTTATTTTATGCATATTATTTGTTTGTTTGTGTACGGCGGTTTTTGAAATATGTGTTCTTGCCCAACTTGAATATTGTATTATCTATTTTTATCTCCAAAAATAAACAAAAAATAAGGACAGTGCTGGTCATCTAATTTCCTATTATGACTCAAAGAAAATGGAATGGAATGTTCTCACTCTCATGAACTTTCAGACATGCAGATATTCTGTAGGACTTCTATGTAGAACTGCCACTTAACGCAGTACAACATTTGGATGAACTGTGTCTCAAAGGAATACGTCTCAGTGAACTGAAAATTCCTGGTTATGCATGTCTTAACGGAGGATCTAACTCCTTTTGTACTGGGTAAAATGCAGTGCAGTTTTGTAGTCTACAGTGCTTATCAGAGTCCAAAACATGTACGCGTCTGCACAGCAGTGTTCTAGAGTATTGGACCGTTGGCTTTCATTTTTAAATTCTCAGCGTGGCTCAAGCTATTTTTCAACCGTCACCACATTCAAACTGGAGCCGCATTGGTTGGGAATTTTGAAGGAGCGTGGTCGGGTTGTGCCTCCCCCACAGACGGACCGCCGGACTATCACGGCTCTGCGCGTGTGGACTGTGAATTACGCTTCAGCCTCACAAGGCTTTCCAATTTACATGGGAAGCCTTGAGCACAACAATGGCGACACTATGAAATGTACACACTACTGCATTAATAAAATGTAATATAACAATAACAATAATATATGCCATTTAGCAGATGCTTTTATCCAGAACCATTTAGCCTAGATGTGCAAAAGATGAGAAAGGTTTAATAAAACGTTATTGTTTATCAATGTTCTAGACCTAGCCTATTTAGTTTAAAATGTCCATGGAGTTTGAAGCTTCCACTATTACCTGAGTCTGTAGGAAGGGGATGGAGACGGGGGTGGGGGCCCCACTCCCCATGTTCTCTGTGGTGCAGGTCAGCTGGTGGGCCAGCACCTCCTCCAGGGTGTCAAACTCTTGGTAGCAGGGGAAGCACATGTACACAGCGGCACTATCCATCGCCATACCTGCCACAGGGAGAGAGAGGAGATCTAGACCAAAACAGTGCATTACTGATCATATTCAATTCAGGTTGGGTGTTCTGTTTTATGTTTGCAAGCAGCACATGCACTCAATTATTAGCCTACAATATAGCCTAACTAATATGTTATTAATATAGGCTACATTTAGGTTATCCCCCCACCAGCTGATGCATCCAAATATCATTATATTTTATTGTAGACCGATTGAGAATGTGTTGTATTACCCAATGTATAAATGCTTGCAAGTCCTCATTTAAAATGGGAACGATGTAAAAATGTTTGATTGATGTCATGTTGTAAACATTGCCCTCTACTGATGGAAATTAGTATCTTCACGTGTGCCTGGGCTTTGGTCAGACAGGAGATTTGATCTTTCAGACAAAATGGCAGTAGGTAATTGTTATTTTGTCCACGCTTGGTGCTCCTAGAGGTAGAGAATGTGTGTATATGTAACAAAAAAGCAGTAAAAACAAAAAAAATGCGATTTTTGTCCCCCGAAGAGAGTGGATGGGGTTAATAAAAAATACACTACATGACCACACTACCTCCGTTTTCGTCCTCATGCTAGCTAGCAGTAGCCACCGCAGCCAATTTGGAATGGCAGTGTCATTCAGTGGACATGCCATTCCATAATGGCTGCGGTGACTACTGCATAATTTATATCTTCTCGATGGAGCAGTGTGAATAAATGTAACATTTGGAGTAAAGTAGCATATCACATTCCTGCATTGAGGTACGTTTTCCGACCCATAACGTGTGCTGGCTCCAGTGTCTTAATGTAACCATGATTGCGTTCTGACCCCAGTGCAGCCGTGTAAACATGTGGAATGGTAGAGTATCTTCTGGCAATAATAATATATTCCACAATGGTACGTGATTAGGTCATGATTGTAGGCTACTATACAGCCTTATAATTTCCCCAACAGAACTACAGAAAATAAAATGCAACACAATACGACAAACACCTAATACCATTTAGTGGAATTGTGTACTGACATTAAAGTACTGCACATTGCAATACGTTCACACTAACTTGTGTCATTACAGTACAAGTTAGTGAATGGCGCCAAATGAATGCCAAAGGTGATCCAGACAAATCCCGGAGGTCAGCAATTTAGCTGTTTGCTATGTTGTTATGGGGCGGCTGACTCGCTGGTGGCACTGGCAAGTTTAGATTGGGTTTAACTAGCTTAACCAACTAAGGTTACTAGTTAGCTGCATGTTTGTAGGAAGATAAATAACGTTAGCCTTTTATGTATTGACTGACAGCTAGCTGCTAGCTAGCATTTCCGCGAACAAACAATGCAAGCAACGTTAAGCTACATTACCACGATTAATATCACCTTAAAACTGTTTGAGCTTTATCAATATAAGTCAGTTGTCTGGTTAGCTAAACTAATTCACCACTGTCTGCCAGTAGTCGCTCTGAAGATATTTTATGTGCTTTGTAAAAACGACGAAGAAGGGTGGCATTCACTTCTTCGGTGGTGTAATGGCGGCTGCAGTTTCGATGTAAACGTTGGATGTCTCCCCCCGTTGAGACTCCGTGAAAACAGAAATCAGTCCCAGAAATGTTGTCCTGGCTGATGTCACATTCCATCCATAAAAAAACAAAGTCAGATAATTACAAAATAACTCACCGAAAACTGAAGCCGTTATCTCTTGAGGAAACAAGTTGTGTTATTGTTCCAACATGTTAACAAGGCTTGAGCGGATTGGCTGTCTGCTCTCGTACGCCGTACACCAATAGCATTCGGCTACACTACACAAAAGAGGGCACTTAGCGTATGACTTTGGTGCAACATCATGGCTGTCTAAAGTCCCAAACAGAGCACTTAAATTGTTGTTGTTCTGTTTATCAACTCGGTTTTCAATAGTTTTTGTAGCAAATACAATAGTTCATGCAACTTTCATTTACATTCAAATGTTTTATTGTCACATACATATGCAGTGAAAAGCTTACAGTCAGCCATAGTATAGTACGGCGCACCTGGAGCAAATTAGGGTTAAGTGCCTTGCTCAAGGGCACACATCGACAGATTTTTCACCGTGTGTATTCGAACCAATTACCTTTTGGTTATTGCCGCAACGCTCTAACTGCTAAGCTACTTGCTGACCTACCCAATTAGTTTGACCTTTTTTTTAATGTAAACATCTTCTTGGAAGTTGAGCTGTAATCACAACATGATCATGATGCAGTTTATGGCTTTGTGCTATTCATTCATAAAACCTCTGAAAGTCTTGAGCAAGGGCACATCAACATATGTTTCACTCATGTTGGTTTAATTATTAAAACCAATTACTTTTCAGTTACTGGCCCAGTGCTCTAACCAATAGGCTACCTGCCACCCTACCCAATTAGTTTAACCTTATATTTTTGTCAGGTAAATTTCAACATGAACATGATGCAGCTTATGGCTTTGTGCTATTCATTCATAAAACCTCTGAAGGTCTTGAACTAAGACCTCAATAAATCACGTTTTCAACTCTTAAGCCCACAGTAACTGAATGCATATCTATTCCTCAACAGGCTGCTGAAGCACCATTATTCTGCCTCGTCAAGCATTGTATCCAGTAGTTGGTAGAAAGTATGGACTGTCCCACAGCATTTCTTCTCTCTCCCGGGCTGTTCGGGAGGACGACCGGTTCAACCCCACACCAAATGGTATTAAAGAGGCGTCCGGGCACACAGCCAGGGGAGGGCCAGCTAGGGGCCACTCAATCTCCACGGAAACTGTGCAAGCTGCTTGACGTGCCGCAGAATAACATTATTCAACCTTGACGCATTGTATGACAAGTGGAAACAAACCAGACATGTTCTGCATTGAGGGATGTGGTTCATATACTGGAGAGCCCCTGTTTACTGCTGCACTTCGTCTGTCCTCCTCATTCTCTCTCCTGTTTCTAGAGACACTTGCCAGTCTCACTGAGCTACTGCTGTGGAGCTGATGGAGCTAAGCGGGTCAGACAAGGCTTCTTCCTGCTAATTCAGTAGTGCTGCCGCCTGGACCTGAGGGGCAGACTTAAAGTAAAATGTTCACTAGATAAAATGTTCACTAGATTTCTCTAAAGCACATTTTCTGTTGAATATAGAAAAAAACAGATGCAGCCAAAAGGTTCAGAAACACCTGGTGGCAAAATGAAATCCTGCCCTTCTTGGCAGTTGAGGTTGAATCATGTTGAATGGAAAAGTTAGAACTTAGAACCCCTCTGAGACCGGTCCACAGGAAAGACATGTTTGAAGTGTGTACTGATCTACAAGCTCTAGAATAGTTATGGAATTGTTCAAGGGTATTATATCTGTGACATATCAAGTCTCACCAGATATCAACTGGGCTCTTAAAAGCAGAAACAGGGGGATCCATCATATGACAACACCATCAAATTTACAGATTAAAATATTAATATTATGATCTGCCTGCCTATGATGCCCACCAATTCATGAGCCAATGACACCTGGCCACCACCCTCCCTTTGGCTTTCCCAGCTGTAATTTCATTAACTAAAGAGGCATAACACTTCATGAAGCAAGGTATCATTTCACTGACATTTGTGTGGTTTCGATAACTATTTTAATTTCATCCTTCCGAGCCATTTGAGTGGCCTTTCATTAGTGATTCTCCTCCATGATCCTAGCTGTGCCAACGTTCATGATATACTACGGTCTCTCATGCAATATTGCTTTGATCGGAGTAGTAAATGTCAGATACTACTACAGTTCAAATTGTGGTCAATGGGGTTTAACTCTACATGACATTTGTTGAAGTGACTATTTGTTTCCATTTGATAAAAAATGCTCTTTCTAGTGGACTTATTTGACCCTAGTGCTTTCCTCAGTAGTATCCTTTCAGATTAGTGGTCTGAAAAGGAAGCTACTCACATTGGTGGGCCCCCCATGGGGGGGCATAAAGCATGGTGTCATGAGTGACAGGCAGAATGCATCTGGCATTGCCAGTGGGGAAGAGAAGAGAGTGAGAGATGAATCAGTCAGCTCCACCCCTCCTCCTGATGGATGGCTCACTGGCCTCCTCACAGATGAATCAGCTGTGGAAACACTAAAAACCTAAGTGCCTCATGGCATTCTGGCCCCTGCTCTGCCGTCAGCTGCCTTAATACTACCATTGACTTCATTTGCATTAAACAAATGCCATTACTACTTATTGGTGTGTCATTTAACTTAAGGCCTGTGTAGTATAAACATGCCCAAGTTAATGTTCCTCATTAAGTTAATCATAAATGAGATGTCTGTCTGCAACTAGCAGCCAAAACAGTCAAGTACACTGGTCAATAAATGCAGATTGTTTTAGTGCTATTCACACCTGACACTACATAAATTGATGGTGTGAATTCACACTTCCATTCTTTAGAACATGAGACCAAGGCAGTTTCATCACTTTATTCATAAGTTGATTTATACCAACAAACAAAAACAGTCTCTCTCCGTCCCCCCCTCTCTCGCATCCACTTCAAAACCATTCCATTCCCACCAGTGATGTGGTATGACCCTTGTGCAGGGCCATAAAGATCAGGATCACAACAAATTAAAACCAACTTGTGACAGGAAAATAAAACACAAAAATAACATTGTTTTCCTAAAATGAAGAGCTAAGATTTTTTTTAAATATATCCACGGTCTCCCAACTCACACTTTCGTAAGACTTGTCAGTTCTTTCATCCATTCATTAAATTCAATCACTCATTCATGTAATCACAGACAGAAGTAACAGGTTAAACCCATTACACAAAACACATGGGACACGGGAGAAGGGACACACCTTGGGACATATTACACAACCCTCCCCACCCAAGCCCTCATTCAAACCCACCCAGATACAGCAATATCACCAATAACCCCACATTGGATCAGCCATTTATACTGTTGGGACATCAGCTAGACTACCATAGACCAGAGGCATGTGAGAATCCCTTCACATCAATGAAAATAAGATGTAGCTCCACCTACTGGCTAGGATGTGTACTTGCAAATACAGGACCTTTATTGGAAAACACTCCCAAGTTTGGATCAAAGTCCAATAATCTTGGAAGTTGGAATATTTTGCATGACATGGGTATTGATGACTTCTTACAAAATAAACCCTTCGGCCGACGACAAACCCTCCCCAGAGAAACAAAATAAACCCCCCCAAAATACAATAAATAAAGTGATCATAATATTTATGGGGGAAAGGCAACGAGAGAGAAATGGAGGGAGAGAGAATAAAAACGAGAGAAACATTTTGTTCTGTTTTTTCCCCCCGAGCCAAGGACTGAAATGAAGTTGTATTTACAGACAGACTGAGGAGAAGGAGCCTGGTCGCTGCTACACCAGCTCCCCTCTACTAGAGAAAATAAAATGAAATTACAAGAACAATATAATAACAAAAAAAAACTAAATAAAAAGGTACTTGATATTTACAGTGAGAGAAAGAGAGGGAAGGAGAGAGTGGGAGAGGTAGAGGAAGGAGGAGAGGAACAGAAGGCTCCAGAAGTGGTTGGGGCATTTACATTTTTTGGGTGCAGGTATTTTAGATCAAACCATCGTTGTTGTGCGGTGATGAGTGGGGAGGGAGAACAGGTGTGGTTGCTCTAACGCATGGTGAACATGCAAGTCTGTGTTGGTGGGCCAGATGAAAACAAGGTTTAACTGATGATAAATCACTGATGCTGTTAGAATCTAGACTTACAAAAACAAGAGTGCTAGAGTGGGTTGATTTGGAGATGGAAGATGGTCAAACACAAAAAAAACCACATAAAACCTCATTCACACACAAGCGCACTAACACTTAAGACCTCCCCTACATGCAGTGTAATTGTGCATCTAGACTGAATTGAGGAAAAATGAGAGAAAGGGAGGAGTGAAAGTGCCAAGTACTTTCAAAGTTGATGTGACAGAGCTTTGGTTCAAGTACAGCTATATGGCCATTGGTGTACAGGTGTGACTGGAGGAGCCCTACCCCTTCCTATACACAGGTTGCATATCTCCACTGCACAAGAGATGCAGCGGGCCCCTACAGCTCCACTCTACTCTACTCCCCTTTAGAGATGTGCAAAGGTTACTTCTCACCTACACATGTCTCCAGCTAAACTGACTGGGACAAGAGCTTATAGAAACTGAATATGTACATTCCATTCTTTTAAAAAAGGTCCCTCTTATTCAAATAAAAGACATTAAGACTTTCACTTCGATGTTTCTTCTTAGAAACAATTTAATAAAACAGCTAGCGGTTTCCGCCTTTGGATTATTTTTTAATCACCTGTGTGATAAAAGCTTCTATTAAATTTTTATTTTATTTTTTTAAATTGCCTCATCGAATTTAAAATGCCAGTTCCATTTGCTGCTGTTTGGTATCCAATTTAATAAAACAAATAAAAACACAGTTCTTCAATTTTCAGAACTAATTAACACTTTGGACTCGGTTTAGGAGTAATGTCTTGGTAGATGAACGCCTACATTCCCCAGAGTTTTCCCATTGGCTGCAGGGACTGATCTGTCCTCTGACCACGTGACCGTTTGGTTTTTAACCTCAATGGAAGATTGTCCTAAACTGTCTGAACTGAAACAGGCTTCAGTTGACGCATCCCATTCACTGGCATACATCACTAAAACAAAATGCACTTTCAAATAAATACGTTTTTTTTTTTTAAAAGGGATAAAATTTGATTAGCAGAGATTATAATACAGAATAGTTTCCGTCAGATTCACCCATATTCTACAACCCAACAGTCACTGGACTACTGCCACCAACAGATAGTTTTTTAGACCCATAATGGGAATATTCATGGGTTAATAGATGATTTTGTAGTATTGTTGTTGTATGTGTGCATGTATAGTTGTCTTTTGAACTTTGGATCTAAGAGGGGGTGGAAGAGTAGGAAGAGAGGGATGGGGTTGAGAGGAAAAGGGGAAAGACAGGGTGAATGGGGGACAGGGGGTTCAGGTGCTGTTGATGGATCCAGGTACTGAGCTGGGCTGGGCGGTACTGTCCGACACACTGCCATCTGGTGGAGGGAGACACAGGACATCAGATACACACCACACTAAACACTTCAGTTCACCATCAGGTCAATGTTTTTAGTATGTTGGGTTTAACATCCAAACACATCAATATTCATTTAAAAAGGCTGTTAAATGTTGATTTGAAGCTATATCTCCTATCCTAGTCTTGTAAATATGTAGTCATCTAATAAGCATGTATTGAACATGTAATAAGCATTTGTCGGGTAGGCTGTGCTGTACATACCATGTGAGGCAGGTGATGTCAGTGCACGAGCATGAGGAGGAATGAGTGTGGAGTTCAACTGGGGCTGGATAGACAGCTCTGCGAGAGAGAGAGAGAGAGAGAGAGATCATACTACACACACAGGATACTCAACATACACGCCTCAGACTTACTCTGGAAAACTGAGGGGATTACAGAAGCTTGGGGAAAAAGGGAGGAGGGCGTGGCTACCGACCGAGGGAGGGCCAAACAGAGGAGGGCGTGGCTACCGACCGAGGGAGGGCCAAACAGAGGAGGGCGTGGCTACCGACCGAGGGAGGGCCAACCAGAGGAGGGCGTGGCTACCGACAGAGGGAGGGCCAACCAGAGGAGGGGCGTGGCTACCGACAGAGGGAGGGCCAACCAGAGGAGGGCGTGGCTACCGACCGAGGGAGGGCCAACCAGAGGAGGGCGTGGCTACCGACCGAGGGAGGGCCAACCAGAGGAGGGCGTGGCTACCGACAGAGGGAGGGCCAACCAGAGGAGGGCGTGGCTACCGACAGAGGGAGGGCCAACCAGAGGAGGGCGTGGCTACCGACAGAGGGAGGGCCAACCAGAGGAGGGCGTGGCTACCGACCGAGGGAGGGCCAACCAGAGGAGGGCGTGGCTACCGACCGAGGGAGGGCCAACCAGAGGAGGGCGTGGCTACCGACCGAGGGAGGGCCAACCAGAGGAGGGCGTGGCTACCGACCGAGGGAGGGCCAACCAGAGGAGGGCGTGGCTACCGACCGAGGGAGGGCCAACCAGAGGAGGCGTGGCGACCGAGGGAGGGCCAACCAGAGGAGGGCGTGGCTACCGACCGAGGGAGGGCCAACCAGAGGAGGCGTGGCTACCGACCGAGGGAGGGCCAACCAGAGGAGGCGTGGCTACCGACCGAGGGAGGGCCAACCAGAGGAGGCGTGGCTACCGACCGCCAACCAGGGAGGACCGAGGGAAACAGAGGAGGGCGTGGCTACCGACCGAGGAGGCCAACCAGAGAGGAGGCGTGGCTACCGACCGAGGGAGGCCAACCAGAGGAGGGCGTGGCTACCGACCGAGGGAGGACCAACCAGAGGAGGCGTGGCTACCGACCGAGGGAGGACCAAACAGAGGAGGCGTGGCTACCGACCGAGGGAGGACCAACCAGAGGAGGCGTGGCTACCGAGGGACCGAGGGCGGGGAGGACCAAACAGAGGAGGCGTGGCTACCGACCGAGGGAGGACCAACCAGAGGAGGCGTGGCTACCGACCGAGGGAGGGCCAACCAGAGGAGGCGTGGCTACCGACCGAGGGAGGGCCAACCAGAGGAGGCGTGGCGTGGCTACCAGAGGAGGGCGTGGCTACCGACCGAGGGAGGGCCAACCAGAGGAGGCGTGGCTACCGACCGAGGGAGGACCAAACAGAGGAGGACGTGGCTACCGACCGAGGGAGGACCAAACAGAGGAGGCGTGGCTACCGACCGAGGGAGGACCAAACAGAGGAGGACGTGGCTACCGACCGAGGGAGGGAGGACCAAACAGAGGAGGACGTGGCTACCGACCGAGGGAGGACCAAACAGAGGAGGCGTGGCTACCGACCGAGGGAGGACCAAACAGAGGAGGGCGTGGCTACCGACCGAGGGAGGACCAAACAGAGGAGGGCGTGGCTACCGACCGAGGGAGGACCAAACAGAGGAGGGCGTGGCTACCGACCGAGGGAGGACCAAACAGAGGAGGACGTGGCTACCGACCGAGGGAGGACCAAACAGAGGAGGACGTGGCTACCGACCGAGGGAGGACCAAACAGAGGAGGACGTGGCTACCGACCGAGGGAGGACCAAACAGAGGAGGACGTGGCTACCGAGGGAGGACCGAGGAGGACCAAACAGAGGAGGACGTGGCTACCGACCGAGGGAGGACCAAACAGAGGAGGACGTGGCTACCGACCGAGGGAGGACCAAACAGAGGAGGACGTGGCTACCGACCGAGGGAGGACCAAACAGAGGAGGACGTGGCTACCGACCGAGGGAGGACCAAACAGAGGAGGACGTGGCTACCGACCGAGGGAGGACCAAACAGAGGAGGACGTGGCTACCGACCGAGGGAGGACCAAACAGAGGAGGACGTGGCTACCGACCGAGGAGGACCAAACAGAGGAGGACGTGGCTACCGACCGAGGGAGGACCAAACAGAGGAGGACGTGGCTACCGACCGAGGGAGGACCAAACAGAGGAGGACGTGGCTACCGACCGAGGGAGGACCAAACAGAGGAGGACGTGGCTACCGACCGAGGGAGGACCAAACAGAGGAGGACGTGGCTACCGACCGAGGGAGGACCAAACAGAGGAGGACGTGGCTACCGACCGAGGGAGGACCAAACAGAGGAGGACGTGGCTACCGACCGAGGGAGGACCAAACAGAGGAGGACGTGGCTACCGACCGAGGGAGCACCAAACAGAGGAGGACGTGGCTACCGACCGAGGGAGGACCAAACAGAGGAGGACGTGGCTACCGACCGAGGGAGGACCAAACAGAGGACGACGTGGCTACTGACTGAGGGAGGATCAAACAGAGGGGAGAGGGCATGGCTACTGACTGAGGGAGGATCAAACAGAGGGGAGAGGGCATGGCTACTGACTGAGGGAGAGCCAAACAGAGGAGGGCATGGCTATTGACCGAGGGAGGGTCAAACAGAGGGGAGAGGGCATGGCTACTGACCGAGGGAGGGTCAAACAGAGGGGAGAGGGCATGGCTACTGACCGAGGGAGGGCCAAACAGAGGGGAGAGGGCATGGCTACTGACCGAGGGAGGGCCAAACAGAGGAGGGGAGGGCTGTGGACTCACCGACAGGGCTGAAGTTGAAGAGGAGGGGAAGTTCTCGTCCGCTGGGCAGACGGGCAGTGGGCTGGCGCAGCTCTTCGAAGAAGGCGTGGGCGCAGGCCTCCAGGGGGGACAGCCTGGTCACAGGGGTGTACTCTAACAGACGGGAACACAGGGAGATGGCCTCTGGGGGGGTACGTGGCTTAAACACCTGACAGGGAGAAGAAAAAAAAAGTTTGACTCATTTGGGCTTTGGTCTTATCTGTTCCATTTCAAAATGTTCTCTCTCTAATATGGATCCCAATGGAAGACAATGGTGTTAAGGCAATTTAAATAGAACTGAGGGCAGAGTACCTTTGTCCAGGGGTGTGCTTTGATCTGGGGGAATTTGAACTCTGTGTAGTTGGGGTTCATCTCTCGGATCTGCTCTCTCGTCGGAGTCCCCAAAACCTGGAGGAGTGAAAGATGCATGAAGTTTCTCCAAGAATGATCACTTCTACCGCCAACATAGACCTACACTCCTACCGCTGCCACCAACATACAGTGCCTTGCAAAAGTATTCACCCCACCTTGGAATTTGTCCTATTTTGTTGCATTACAATCTTTTTTTTATTTGGATTTCATGTAATGACATACACAAAATAGTCCGAATTGGTGAAATGAAAAATAACTTGTTTAAAAAGAAAATAAATATATATACAGTGCCTTGCGAAAGTATTCGGCCCCCTTGAACTTTGCGACCTTTTGCCACATTTCAGGCTTCAAACATAAAGATATAAAACTGTATTTTTTTGTGAAGAATCAAGAACAAGTGGGACACAATCATGAAGTGGAACGACATTTATTGGATATTTCAAACGTTTTTAACAAATCAAAAACTGAAAAATCGGGCGTGCAAAATTATTCAGCCCCTTTACTTTCAGTGCAGCAAACTCTCTCCAGAAGTTCAGTGAGGATCTCTGAATGATCCAATGTTGACCTAAATGACTAATGATGATAAATACAATCCACCTGTGTGTAATCAAGGTTCCGTATAAATGCACCTGCATTGTGATAGTCTCAGAGGTCCGTTAAAAGCGCAGAGAGCATCATGAAGAACAAGGAACACACCAGGCAGGTCCGAGATACTGTTGTGAAGAAGTTTAAAGCCGGATTTGGATACAAAAAGATTTCCCAAGCTTTAAACATCCCAAGGAGCACTGTGCAAGCGATAATATTGAAATGGAAGGAGTATCAGACCACTGCAAATCTACCAAGACCTGGCCGTCCCTCTAAACCTTCAGCTCATACAAGGAGAAGACTGATCAGAGATGCAGCCAAGAGGCCCATGATCACTCTGGATGAACTGCAGAGATCTACAGCTGAGGTGGGAGACTCTGTCCATAGGACAACAATCAGTCGTATATTGCACAAATCTGGCCTTTATGGAAGAGTGGCAAGAAGAAAGCCATTTCTTAAAGATATCCATAAAAAGTGTCGTTTAAAGTTTGCCACAAGCCACCTGGGAGACACATCAAACATGTGGAAGAAGGTGCTCTGGTCAGATGAAACCAAAATGGAACTTTTTGGCAACAATGCAAAACGTTATGTTTGGCGTAAAAGCAACACAGCTCATCACCCTGAACACATCATCCCCACTGTCAAACATGGTGGTGGCAGCATCATGGTTTGGGCCTGCTTTTCTTCAACAGGGACAGGGAAAATGGTTAAAATTGATGGGAAGATGGATGGAGCCAAATACAGGACCATTCTGGAAGAAAACCTGATGGAGTCTGCAAAAGACCCGAGACTGGGACGGAGATTTGTCTTCCAACAAGACAATGATCCAAAACATAAAGCAAAATCTACAATGGAATGGTTCAAAAATAAACATATCCAGGTGTTAGAATGGCCAAGTCAAAGTCCAGACCTGAATCCAATCGAGAATCTGTGGAAAGAACTGAAAACTGCTGTTCACAAATGCTCTCCATCCAACCTCACTGAGCTCGAGCTGTTTTGCAAGGAGGAATGGGAAAACATTTCAGTCTCTCGATGTGCAAAACTGATAGAGACATACCCCAAGCGACTTACAGCTGTAATCGCAGCAAAAGGTGGCGCTACAAAGTATTAACTTAAGGGGGCTGAATAATTTTGCACGCCCAATTTTTCAGTTTTTGATTTGTTAAAAAAAAAAAATTGAAATATCCAATAAATGTCGTTCCACTTCATGATTGTGTCCCACTTGTTGTTGATTCTTCGAAAAAAAATACAGTTTTATATCTTTATGTTTGAAGCCTGAAATGTAGCAAAAGGTCGCAAAGTTCAAGGGGGCCGAATACTTTCGCAAGGCACTGTATATTTAAAACTGAAAAGTGGTGGGTGCATATGTATTCACCCCCTTTGCTATGAAGCCCCTAAGTAAGCTCTGTCACATGATCTCAGTATATATACACCTGTTCTGAGGCCCCAGAGTCTGCAACACCACTAAGCAAGGGACACCATGAATACCAAGGAGCTCTCCAAAACACAGAGCACCATTAAATCCATTATTAAGAAAATGGAAAGAATATGGCACCACAACAAGCCTGCCAAGAGCGGGCCACCCACCAAAACTCACAGACCAGGCAAGGAGGGCATTAATCAGAGGCAACAAAATAACCTCACACTCAACGTCAACAAAACTAAGGACATGATTGTGGACTTCAGGAAACAGCAGAGGGAACACCCCCCCTATCCACATCGATGGAACAGTTGTGGAGAGGGTAGTAAGTTTTAAGTTCCTCGGCGTACACATCACAGACAAACTGAATTGGTCCACCCACACAGACAGCATCGTGAAGAAGGCGCATCAGCGCCTCTTCAACCTCAGGAGGCTGAAGAAATTCGGCTTGTCACCAAAAGCACTCAAACTTCTACAGATGCACAATCGAGAGCATCCTGTCAGGCTGTATCACCACCTGGTACGGCAACTGCTCCGCCCACAACCGTAAGGCTCTCCAGAGGGCAGTGAGGTCTGCACACTGCCTGTTCACCACGCTATCATCCAGAAGGCGAGGTCAGTACAGGTGCATCAAAGCTGGGACCGAGAGACTGAAAAACAGCTTCTATCTCAAGGCCATCAGACTGTTAAACAGCCACCACTAGTGGCTACTGCCAACACACTGACTCAACTCCAGCCACTTTAATAATGGGAATTGATGTAAAATATATCACTAGCCACTTTAAACAATGCTACTTAATATGTTGTTTACATACCCTACATTATTTCTCATATGTATACATATATACTGTACTCTATATCATCTACTGCATCTTTATTTAATACATGTATCACTAGCCACTTTAACTATGCCACTTTGTTTACATACTCATCTCATATGTATATACTGTACTCGATACCATCTACTGCATCTTGCCTATGCCACTCTGTACCGTCACTCATTCATATATCTTTATGTACATATTCTTTATCCCTTTACACTTGTGTGTACAAGGTAGTAGTTTTGGAATTGTTAGCTAGATTACTTGTTGGTTATTACTGCATTGTCGGAACTAGAAGCACAAGCATTTCACTACACTTGCATTGACATCTGCTAACCATGTGTATGTGACAAATAAAATTAGATTTGATTTGAGACCAAAGATAACCCTGAAGGAGCTGCAAAGTTCCACAGCGGAGATTAGAGTATCTGCCCATAGGACCACAAACATGCTGACCAGACACGTCACGTGAGCGAGCGTCGAAAAATACATTTACAAATCCATGTTATTCAATTATTGCACCCACACTGCTCGCGAGCATCTGCGATGCCAAGGGCTAAAATAGAGCTCTTATTTCTGACGCAGATCGCGCTGCAAGTCCTGCCTCTCCCCTCTCCTCATTGGTTTATAGAAGCAGGTACCCACGTGCCATCTCCTCATTGGTTATACCCATGTGGGTGATTGAAAGACAAAATGTTTTGCCGGTTCTCATGGTAAAAGTGTAGATGCCAATCACCATATAAGTTCAAAGATGAAAAAGCCTGGAAGGAGAGATGAGAAACGATTCAGTTGGCCATTTTATGTGTGGATTAATTGTCAAGAGTAGAGGACCTTGTGCATTTCAGGTAAAATAACAATTCAATGTTTATATCCCAGGACAAATTAGCTAGCAACAGCAAGCTAGCTAAATAGGACAAATTAGCTAGCAAATGTAAACTAACTAGCTAAATTGCCATACATGTTTAAAGCTTTTTGATCTGTCCCCAAATTAATGTCACTGGTTCAGAGTTTGTTTTGATATTTTAACCTGCGTGTCATGATTGCGTTTGGTGTAGGGGGACAAAATTAATGTATGCACGACGGCGCACACGCGCAGCTGGTTTGGGAACCGTGTAAGCCGTACACTCCACAGAGCTGGGCTTTACGGAAGGGTGGCCAGAAAAAAGCCATTGCTTAAAGAAAAAAATAAGCAAGCACATTTGGTTTTCGCCAAAAGGCACGTGGGAGACTCCCCAAACATATGGAAGAAGGTACTCTGGTCAGATGAGGCTAAAATTGAGCTTTTTGGCCATCAAGGAAAATGATATGTCTGGGGCAAACCCAACACCTCGCTTCACCCCAAGAACATCATTTTTCCATCGGCAGGGACTGGGAAACTGATCACAATTGAAGGAATGATGGATGGCGCTAAATACAGGGAAATTCTTGAGGAAAACCTGTCCTAGACTTCAAGATATTTGAAACTGGAACGGAGGTTCACCTTCCAGCAGGACAATGACCCTAAGCATACTGCTAAGCAACACTCGAGTGGTTTAAGGGGATAAAGGGGAAACATTTGAAATGTCTTGGAATGGCCTAGTCAAAGCCCAGACCTTAATCCAATTGAAAATCTATGGTATGACTTAAAGATTGCTGTACACCAGCAGAACCCATCCAACTTAAAGAACCTGGAGCAGTTTTGCCTTGAATGAGTAAAAATCCCAGTGGCTAGATGTGCCAAGCTTATAGAGACATACCCCAAGAGACTTGCAGCTGTAATTGTTGCAAAAGACAGCTCTACAAAGTATGGACTTTTGGGGGGGGGTGAAGTTCTGTTTTTTTGGGGTATTATTTCTTGTTTGTTTCACAAAAAATATTTTATCTTTAAAAAGTGGTAGGCATGTTGTGTAAATCGAATGATACAAAACCCCCAAAAGTCAATTTTTGAATTCCAGGTTGTAAAGGCAACAAAATAGGAAAAATGTCAAGGGGGTGAATACTTTTGCAAGCCACTGTAGACCCTACGCTCCTACCGCCAACATAGACCCTACGCTCCTACCGCCAACATAGACCCTACCGCCAACATAGACCCTACGCTCCTACCGCCAACATAGACCCTACGCTCCTACCGCCAACATAGACCCTACCGCCAACATAGACCCTACCGCCAACATAGACCCTACCGCCAACATAGACCCTACGCTCCTACCGCCAACATAGACCCTACCGCCAACATAGACCCTACGCTCCTACCGCCAACATAGACCCTACGCTCCTACCGCCAACATAGACCCTACCGCCAACATAGACCCTACCCTCCTACCGCCAACATAGACCCTACCCTCCTACCGCCAACATAGACCCTACCGCCAACATAGACCCTACCGCCAACATAGACCCTACCGCCAACATAGACCCTACCCCGCCAACATAGACCCTACCGCCAACATAGACCCTACCGCCAACATAGACCCTACCGCCAACATAGACCCTACCGCCAACATAGACCCTACCGCCAACATAGACCCTACGCTCCTACCGCCAACATAGACCCTACGCTCCTACCGCCAACATAGACCCTACGCTCCTACCGCCAACATAGACCCTACGCTCCTACCGCCAACATAGACCCTACGCTCCTACCGCCAACATAGACCCTACACTCCTACCGCCAACATAGACCCTACCGCCAACATAGACCCTACGATCCTAACGCCAACATAGACCTACACTCTTCTTTCCATCTCCCACCCCTACAGTTTGGTGTCCCCTCTTCTCTACCTTGATGATCTCTACCAGTTGGTCCACTCCGCTGTCCCCGGGGAAGATGGGCTGTCCCAGCAGCAGTTCGGCCAGCACGCAGCCCGCTGACCAGATGTCAATGTTGGACGTGTAGTCCGTGGCGCCAAAGATGAGCTCGGGGGCACGGTAGTACCGCGAGCAGATATAGGACACGTTGGGCTCCCCGCGAACAAGCTGCTTAGCACTGGTGACAAGAGGGGGAGAGAGGTGGTCATTCAGAGAAAAAGACATTGAAACAGATTGATTTAGACAGACTGAGCAGTAAGGTGGTATTTACACATGCAGCCCAATACTGAATATTTTTTTGACCAATCAGATCTGACAAATATCTGAAATGACCAATTAGTGGAAAAAAGATCAGAAGAATTGGGCTACCTGTGTAAACGCAGCCTAAGAAACACAGACACAGGCAGACATTCAGAGATGCTCACTGACAGACAGGCAGACTAACCTGCCGAAGTCACAGAGTTTGAGGATGGCCGTCTCGGGGTCCACCAGCAGGTTCTGGGGTTTGATGTCTCTGTGACACACGCCCTGGGAATGGATATAGGCCAGACTGCGGAACAGCTGGTACATGTACACCTGGAGGGAGAACACAGGACACATAATGTTAACATATACAAACACTTCAGGTGTGGAAAGTATGTTTAAAAAATAATTCTATAAGAAATAAGCACACACACAGTAACAGCACTGATCATCATAATCCCCTCCATTACTACTACTAGTCATGCCAAGTGTCCAGACTGTCTACTGTCGGTTACCAACTTCACTGCACTCAGAACAGTCAAACATTCTGGATGTATGCAACTTACTCAAACACATTGCAACAACTTGTGGGTTCTCTGCTCTAGACATGCCAGTACAATGCTCCCATTGCAAAGCTTAGAGCTAGCATAGCAGAAAATGTGACTGTGTATGTAAGGGTTTCTGGCTGTCTGAGTGTGCGTGTGTTGGGGTCTCTCTGTTGGGTCGTTAGCTGTGTTATTGGGCACACGGTAGACAGACGGGTGTTGATGGGGACACGGTTGCCCGGCTGTGGCAGAGGGGCAGATTTGGAGGGAAACAAGCTTAATTGCACACCACAGAAAGAGCATGGGGGGAGAAAGAGAAGTGATGGAGAAACCATTTTTTGTTTAAAGTTACTAGTGATACATTTATTACATCCAATATTGTATTATTAAGTGGCTAGAGATTTGAGTCAGTAGGTTGGCAGCAGCCACTCAATGTTAGTGATGGCTGTTTAACAGTCTGATGGCCTTGAGATAGAAGCTGTTTTTCAGTCTCTCGGTCCCTGCTTTGATGCATCTGTACTGACCTCGCCTTCTGGATGATAGCGGGGTGAACAGGCAGTGGCTCAGGTGGTTGTTGTCCTTGATTATCTTTTTGGCCTTCCTGTGACATCGGGTGGTGTAGGTGTCCTGGAGGGCAGGTAGTTTGCACCCGGTGATGCGTTGTTCAGACCTCACTACCCTCTGGAGAGCCTTCCGGTTATGGGTGGAGCAGCTGCCGTACCAGGCGGTGAGACAGCCTGCTCTCGATTGTGCATCTGTAGAAGTTTGAGTGATGTTGGTGACAAGCCAATTTCTTCAGCCTCCTGAGGTTGAAGAGGCGCTGTTGCGCCTTCTTCACCACGCTGTCTGTGTGGGTGGACCATTTCAGTTTGTCCATGATGTGTACGCTGAGGAACTTAACTTTCCACCTTCTCCACTACTGTCCCGTCGCTGTGGATAGGGGGGGTTCTCCCTCTGCTGTTTCCTGAAGTCCACGATCATCTCCTTTGTTTTGTTGACGTTGAGTGAGGTTATTTTCCTGATACCACACTCTGAGGGCCCTCACCTCCTCCCTGTAGGCCGTCTTCTCATTGTTGGTAATCAAGTCTACCACTGTAGTGTCGTCTGTAAAGATGATGATTGAGTTGAGAACGCACCCTTGTGGGGTCCCAGTGTTGAGGATCAGCGGGGTGGAGATGTTTCCTACCCTCACCACCTGGGGGCGTCCCGTCAAAGTCCAGGACCCAGTTGCACAGGGTGGGGTCAAGACCCAGGGTCTCGAGCTTAATGACGAGTTTGGAGGGTACTATGGTGTTAAATGCTGTAGTCGATGAACAGCATTCTTACATAGGTATTCCTCTTGTCCAGATGGGTTAGGGCAGTGTGCAGTGTGATTGCAATTGCGTCGTCTGTGGACCTATTTGGGCGGTAAGCAAATTGGAGTGGGTCTAGTGTGTCAGGTAGGGTGGAGGTGATATGATCCTTGACTAGTCTCTCAAAGCACTTCATGATGACGGAAGTGAGTGCTACGGTGCGATAGTCGTTTAGCCCAGTTACCTTTTTGTCTTCTCACTTCTGTTTACTGTTTATTTAACTTGCTTTGGCAGTGTAAATATGTTTCCCCATGCCAATAAAGCCCCTTTGAATTGGAGAGAGAAAGGGGCTGAAGAGTAGTAAGGGAACAAGGAGAGAGGGAGTGTAAGGGAAGGAAGAGATGTGGATAAAGAGAGAGTATGGAGGGATGAGAGGAGCACAGGGAGAGGAGTGTAGAGATGCTGAGTGAGGGTAGTGTGTGTGTATGATCAGTATGCATCTCCACACCACAGGAGAGAGCAGCAGGGTGGGCTGAGGCAAATGGGCCATCAGACACAGATAGTCCTCTCTGCTGCCACAGGGCATAGCACACACACACGCACACACACACACACAGTAAGTGCCCTTTAAACACACAACCAAGCATACTGCAAACAGAGAAAGTTGGTTTCTCTCGCTCAAATTTTTCCAATTCTGAAACACTGAAGTAGGTATTGTCCCCCAAAAATCTGATGTAGGAAGAGAGGGGATCTGATGTAGGAAAAGAAGAATGGAGGAGTTTGAAAAGAGGTGACAGACAAAGACTACCGGAGGTCAGTGAAGAGTCAGAACAGAGAGAAGATAATATCAATGTGTTTTCTCCTCATCGGATACTTGGGGGAAGAGTCCTATATTCAAATACAGTACCATTTAGGGTTGGGCGGTACCCATACTTTTACATCATCATACTGTCCTTTCCTCATGGTGGGATTTACCGTATTACCTGTTTAGTACACAAGGGGGAGCCACAAAACACGCAAAAAAGCCTGCTGGGCATCTATTACCAGAACGCTAACAAAATGAGTACAAGTAATGGCAAATTTCCATGGAGGCTGCTACCTAAATATGCTAACGAGCGCAAACGAAAATAAAGTAATTGCAAAGACCGGCAATCCGGCTCATAAAGTTATACATTAGGTAGGCGCTACCGAATATAATTTTTGGTGAATTTGGACATTTACAAGCGAATGTGAACTAAATACATTGTACAAACCAAGTTGACGCATGCTTATCTGAAGGAAGAACAGTACTGGCTCTGGAGCAGCATTTGAACACGTTGTGCAGTCGCTAGGGCAACGGGCCTGTCTGCTCTACCTGGAGAGGATGATATAATTTAAACTTAGGTGTCAGGTTCATGAAGAATTCTGCATTCAGGAAAAATAGTAATATCTTGCTGAGTTTTGTAAACTAATTCTATGTAATTTCTGCTCGGCATCAGATCAACGTTGTGCTTCAGTTGCACTTGTCCACTGGGATGAGAACTCACTAAGGGCATTCGATCAGCAGACAACGCTCTGATGTGTAGCTACTTTTCCTCAGTGTAACCAGCCTACTTCTCTCTGGTAAAACGCAAGATTAACTTCAAGCAAAACATTAGGAAATGTAGCCAGCTACATTGTTTCTATGGTAAACATTAGAAATATGACAGCCATGCATTGGTTCTGCAAGAAATACCTTACTTTTTCATTGTAAGCTCATTTACAGCTCATGCAGTTTTTTGTTTTTTTACGTGTTATTTCTTACATTAGTACCACAGGTCATCTTAGGTTTCATTACATACAGCCGAGAAGAACTAATGAATATAAGATCAGCGTCAACTCACCATCAGTACGACCAAGAATATGTTTTTCGCGATGCGGATCCTGTGTTCTGCCTTACAACCAGTGTAACGGAGTGGATCACATGCAGCGACCAAAAAAAAAAACGACTCAGAAAAAGAGGGAAACGAAGCGGTCTTCTGGTCAGACTCCGGAGACGGGCACATCGTGCACCACTCCCTAGCATTCTTCCTGCCAATGTCCAGTCTCTTGACAACAAGGTTGATGAAATCCGAGCAAGGGTAGCATTCCAGAGGGACATCAGAGACTGTAACGTTCTCTGCTTCACGGAAACATGGCTCACTGGAGAGACGCAATCCGAAGCGGTGCAGCCAGCGGGTTTCTCCACGCATCGCGCCGACAGAAACAAACATCTTTCTGGTAAGAAGACGGGCGGGGGCGTATGCCTTATGGCCAACGTGACATGGTGTGATGAAAGAAACATACAGGAACTCAAATCCTTCTGTTCACCTGATTTAGAATTCCTCACAATCAAATGTAGACCGCATTATCTACCAAGAGAATTCTCTTCGATTATAATCACAGCCGTATATATCCCCCCAAGCAGACACATCGATGGCTCTGAACGAACTTTATTTAACTCTCTGCAAACTGGAAACGATTTATCCGGAGGCTGCATTCATTGTAGCTGGGGATTTTAACAAGGCTAATCTGAAAACAAGACTCCCTAAATTTTATCAGCATATCGATTGCGCAACCAGGGGTGGAAAGACCCTGGATCATTGTTACTCTAACTTCCGCGACGCATATAAGGCCCTGCCCCGCCCCCTTTCGGAAAAGCTGACCACGACTCCATTTTGTTGATCCCTGCCTACAGACAGAAACTAAAAGAAGAAGCTCCCACGCTGAGGTCTGTCCAACGCTGGTCCGACCAAGCTGACTCCACACTCCAAGACTGCTTCCATCACGTGGACTGGGAGATGTTTCGTATTGCGTCAGACAACAACATTGACGCAACATTGACGAAACATGCGATTAAAACATTCCCTCTCCTTCACTGCAGCTTTTAATCAGGGCAAGGTGTCTGAGTAAGACATTTAAACGTGTTAACAAAGTAGAATCCAATTCAACAGCAAGGCTGCAGGCCCAGACAGGAAGAAACCCAGCCCATCCCCAGCCGCTCCCTCAGAGCATGCGCTTTGAGACCAGCTGGCCGGTGTGTTTACGGACATATTCAATCAATCCCTATACCAGTCTGCTGTTCCCACATGCTTCAAGAGGGCCACCATTGTTCCTGTTCCCAAGAAAGCTAAGGTAACTGAGCTAAACGACTACCGCCCCGTAGCACTCACATCCGTCATCATGAAGTGCTTTGAGAGACTAGTCAAGGACCATATCACCTCCACCCTACCTGACACCCCAATTTGCTTACCGCCCAAATAGGTCCACAGACGATGCAATCTCAACCACACTGCACACTGCCCTAACCCATCTGGACAAGAGGAATACCTATGTGAGAATGCTGTTCATCGACTACAGCTCGGCATTCAACACCATAGTACCCTCCAAGCTCGTCATCAAGCTCGAGACCCTGGGTCTCGACCCCGCCCTGTGCAACTGGGTTCTGGACTTCCTGACGGGCCGCCCCCAGGTGGTGAGGGTAGGCAACAACATCTCCTCCCCGCTGATCCTCAACACTGGGGCCCCACAAGGGTGCGTTCTGAGCCCTCTCCTGTACTCCCTGTTCACCCACGACTGCGTGGCCATGCACGCCTCCAACTCAATCATCAAGTTTGCGGACGACACAACAGTGGTAGGCTTGATTACCAACAACGACGAGACGGCCTACAGGGAGGAGGTGAGGGCCCTCGGAGTGTGGTGTCAGGAAAATAACCTCACACTCAACGTCAACAAAACTAAGGAGATGATTGTGGACTTCAGGAAACAGCAGAGGGAACACCCCACCATCCACATCGATGGAACAGTAGTGGAGAGGGTAGCAAGTTTTAAGTTCCTCGGCATACACATCACAGACAAACTGAATTGGTCCACTCACACAGACAGCATCGTGAGGAAGGCGCAGCAGCGCCTCTTCAACCTCAGGAGGCTGAAGAAATTCGGCTTGTCACCAAAAGCACTCACAAACTTCTACAGATGCACAATCGAGAGCATCCTGGCGGGCTGTATCACCGCCTGGTATGGCAACTGCACCGCCCTCAACCGTAAGGCTCTCCAGAGGGTAGTGAGGTCTGCACAACGCATCACCGGGGTAAACTACCTGCCCTCCAGGACACCTACACCACCCGATGCTACAGGAAGGCAATAAAGATCATCAAGGACATCAACCACCCGAGCCACTGCCTGTTCACCCCGCTGTCATCCAGAAGGCGAGGTCAGTACAGGTGCATCAAAGCTGGGACCGAGAGACTGAAAAACAGCTTCTATCTCAAGGCCATCAGACTGTTAAACAGCCACCACTAACATTGAGTGGCTACTGCCAACACACTGTCAATGACACTGACTCTACTCCAGCCACTTTAATCATGGGAATTGATGGGAAATGATGTAAATATATCACTAGCCACTTTAAACAATGCTACCTTATATAATGTTACTTACCCTACATTATTCATCTCATATGCATACGTAGATACTGTACTCTATATCATCGACTGCATCCTTATGTAATACATGTATCACTAGCCACTTTAACTATGCCACTTGGTTTACATACTCATCTCATATGTATATACTGTACTCGATATCATCTACTGTATCTTGCCTATGCTGCTCTGTACCATCACTCATTCATATATCCTTATGTACATATGTACTTTATCCCCTTACACTGTGTATAAGACAGTAGTTTTTTTGGAATTGTTAGTTAGATTACTTGTTCGTTATTACTGCATTGTCGGAACTAGAAGCACAAGCATTTCGCTACACTCGCATTAACATCTGCTAACCATGTGTATGTGACAAATAAAATTTGATTTGATTTGATTTGATTTACAATGCCAGCCAAATAGCTTTGCACTTCTGTTGTCATCTGATGAAAATGAAGCAAATTTCTGCTGAACTAATGTATTTTCTGGGAAGGAAAACTATAGGTGCATGTCCCTAATCCCTCGAGGGGGGGAAAAACAGTTAATCAATAAACAGCTGGACTCACTTGCTACTGCTTTCTCCCGTTGTGCCATTTACAAAAACAAACACGTGACTGGCTTTCTGGGGAACTACGGTAAGCTTCATAACGTAAAATACCGTGACAGGTGAAACGAAGAACGCAATCCGCTTCATCTCCTAATGTATTGCACAAGTTGACTGCAGGTATTTACTTTAAAAAAATAGCTACAAATATGAACATTTATTGAAAAACTTCATTTCCAAATACCCCGGTATACTGCCCAAGCCTAGTATCATTTCATTTAAATAGAGAACTCTGCCTCTAGCAGCATGGAGCTTAAAGAGGAACAATGGAGGGGTGAGAGGGCAACAGAGAGATGAAGAGACTGAGTGAGAAAATGCGAGAGCGAAAAGAAAAAAATGACAGAGAGAACGAGGATAAAAGGGAGGGAAAGTAATAAGATAAACATGGGAAGAGAAGTAGTAGTGAGTGCATTACCTTGACGTATATAATGGGGATGGTGGTCTTGGCCTTGTTGAAGTGCCGGGCCACCCTGTACACCGTCTCTGGGACAAAGTCCAGCACTAGGTTCAGATACACCTCATC
Organism: Oncorhynchus tshawytscha; assembly: GCF_018296145.1. Lineage (NCBI taxonomy): Eukaryota > Metazoa > Chordata > Actinopteri > Salmoniformes > Salmonidae > Oncorhynchus > Oncorhynchus tshawytscha. Next base: position 23,878,182 of record NC_056451.1, read on the forward strand.
TTTCTGTAAGGGGAAAACAATAGGAGAAGAGCAATGTTCTTGAATACATTTTTTGACAAGTCTGGATTTTTCTTAAACGTGAAAATGTCATGTTGTTCCCAATACCTGGTAGTGTGACTTGTACATACCTTCTCCCCACTGGAGTAGAAAAAGTAACGTAGCCTGACTATGTTGCAGTGGTCCAATTTCCTCATGATCTGTAGTTCTCGGTTCTGGAGTATAGAAATAGCAAGGGGGAGTAATTTAGGTCTTAAGAATTCATCAATTGAACAGTAGTAACATTGCATTATGGGGAGAGAACATACAGAAATACATCTGATAGTGTGTGAGTGAGGGGCAATGGTGTGTTTCTGTAGACTGCCAGTGGCAGTGAGTTGCACTGTGTGTGTGTAGACCAGTGTTTCAGTTGAGTCACTAAACCGAGTCATGTGCTTGAGTCACAAGTCTAAGGCTAAGTTGAGTTCGAGTCACCAATGGTGAAGTCCGTGCTCGAGTCCTGATCCAAGTGCTCAAGTCTGAATCACTGGGTTGGAATTTAGCAAAAAATAACAACGATATTGGTTCGTGCATATTAAAAACATTTGAAAGCAAAAGTTATGAGTCAGGGGTTCTTTAGACATATTTGGTATTTTGGTTACTAATGTTTTTTGCTCGCTTGTATTGCCGGCTTGCTAGCTCGATGCTCGTATGTTGCTAGAGTGGCTCCTCTTGATTTGGCTCGGATTTGGTAGAAGAAATCTGCCCAGCAACAACTAGTGGCGGTCTGGTGGGAAGATTTTTATGTGAGCATTGAAATAACGCAAAGATTTTCCTCCAGTTGCAGAAAGGTCATAATTGCCTACGATATGCAATAGCCCACGAGTCCTTCATACACAGGATCAAACATTTTATTTTAATAGAATGTTCAATTATGTTTTGAAGGGATGAATGGTCTCTGGACAGAATTGGGTATTGCTCCCAAAATATTATTATTTCCAATAATTGTAACATTTTCAGGTCTGGTCTCGGCTTTTGGTAAATAGCCCAGCAATTTTTTATTTATGCCAGAGTGAAACCCAGAGGAAGACTAGGGAAAGTGGGAGGGTAGAGCGAGACGACAAATTCAAAGAGCCTACTTTTGAATACTCAAGGGGAGAGAGCTAATAGCTAGACTTGTTTTCCTTTTAAACTCAGTACTATTGTTTTCAATTTCATAAAGCAGTTTGTGTTTCTTAACCAGGCAAAGCTAAATAGTAGGCTGGTGACTGATGGTTACAAGGAAGTGAGTCACTTACGATGTGCAGCCTACATACATACCCCTTGATTTATTGTTGTGTTACAGCCCGAATTCAAAATGGATGAACTATTCTTCTCTCACCCATCTACACACAATATCCTATAATGACAAAATGAAAACAAGTATACAAATATTTTTGGCACATTTATTAACAATGAAATACAGAAATATCTAATATACATAAGTAACCACACCCGTGTCAATACTTTGAATAAGCACTTTGGCAACGATTCCAGCTGATAGTCTTTCTGGGTAAGTCACTAAGAGCTTTCCACACCTGGATTGTGCAATATTTGGCCCGTATTCTTAAAAAAAAAATATTCAAGCTCTGTCAAATTGGTTGTTGATCATTGTTAAACAACCATTTTCAGGTCTTGTCGTAGATTTAAGTCAAAACAGTAACCCGGTCACTCAGGAAGATTCGCTGTCTTCTTGGTAAGCAACTCCAATGTAGATTTGGCCTTGTGTTTTAGGTTATTGTCCTGCTAAAAGGTGAATTTATCTCCCAGTGCCTGGTGGAAAGCAATCTGAAGCAAGTTTATGATTTTTCTGGTGTTTAGCTCCATTCAGTCTCTTTTTTTTTCAGTAATGTGTTGTACTGTATACAGGACAAAACGCTAATTGCTTCGTCACATTTTTTGCAGTATCACTTTAGTGCCTTGTATATTTTCCTTCCATACAGGCTTCCTTCTTCTCACTCTCAATTAGGTTAATATTGTGGAGTAACTACAATGTTGTTGATTCATCCTCAGTTTTATCCTATCACAACCAACTCCGCAACTGTTATAAAGTCACCATTGCCCTCATGGTGAAATCCCTGAGTGGTTTCCTTCCTCTATCGCAACTGAGTCAGGAAGGACGCATGTATATTTGTAGTGACTGGGTTTTAGCATTAGTTTAGTTTATTAATTCAACCGTAAAAAAAAAAAAAACAAGCATACATTAAAAAAAACAGTGTATTGATACACCATCTAAAGTGTAAGTAATAACTTCAATGCTCAAAGGGATATTCAATGTCCGCTTCATATATTTTTTACCCATCTACCAATAGGTGCCCTTCTTTCCGAGGCATTGGAAAGCCTCCCTGGTCTTTGTGGTTGAATCTGTGTTTGATACTCACTGCTCGATGGAGGGACCTTACAGATAGTGGGGCAAAAAAGTATTTAGTCAGCCACCAATTGTGCAAGTTCTCCCACTTAAAAAGATGAGGCCTGTAATTTTCATAGGTACACTTCAACTATGACAAACAAAATGAGAAAAAAAAATCCAGAAAATCACATTGTAGGATTTTAAATTAATTTATTTGCAAATTATGGTGGAAAATAAGTATTTGGTCAATAACAAAAGTTTCTCAATACTTTGTTATATACCCTTTGTTGGCAATGACAGAGGTCAAACGTATTCTGTAAGTCTTCACAAGGTTCACACACACACTCCATGCAGATCTCCTCTAGAGCAGTGATGTTTTGGGGCTGTTGCTGGGCAACACGGACTTTCAACTCCCTCCAAAGATTTTCTATGGGGTTGAGATCTGGAGACTGACTAGGCCACTCCAGGACCTTGAAATGCTTCTTACGAAGCCACTCCTTCATTGCCCGGGCGGTGTGTTTGGGATCATTGTCATGCTGAAAGACCCAGCCACGTTTCATCTTCAATGCCCTTGCTGATGGAAGGAGGTTCACTCAAAATCTCACGATACATGGCCCCATTCATTCTTTCCTTTACACGGATCAGTCGTCCTGGTCCCTTTGCAGAAAAACAGCCCCAAAGCATGATGTTTCCACCCCCATGCTTCACAGTAGGTATGGTGTTCTTTGGATGCAACTCAGCATTCTTTGTCCTCCAAACACGACGAGTTGAGTTTTTACCATCTGACATTCTCCCAATCTTCTTCTGGATCATCCAAATGCTCTCTAGCAAACTTCAGACGTGTCTGGACATGTACTGGCTTAAGCAGGGGGACACGTCTGGCACTGCAGGATTTGGGTCCCTGGCGGCGTAGTGTGTTACTGATGGTAGGCTTTGTTACTTTGGTCCCAGCTCTCTGCAGGTCATTCACTAGGTCCCCCCGTGTGGTTCTGGGATTTTTGCTCGCCGTTCTTGTGATCATTTGACCCCACGGGGTGAGATCTTGCATGGAGCCCCATATCGAGGGAGATTATCAGTGGTCTTGTATGTCTTCCATTTCCTAATAATTGCTCCCACAGTTGATTTCTTCAAACCAAGCTGCTTACCTATTGCAGATTCAGTCTTCCCAGCCTGGTGCAGGTCTACAATTTTGTTTCTGGTGTCCTTTGACAGCTCTTTGGTCTTGGCCATAGTGGAGTTTGGAGTGTGACTGTTTGAAGTTGTGGACAGGTGTCTTTTATACTGATAACAACTTCAAACAGGTGCCATTAATACAGGTAACGAGTGGGGGACAGAGGAGCCTCTTAAAGAATAAGTTACAGGTCTGTGAGAGCCAGAAATCTTGCTTGTTTGTAGGTGACCAAATACTTATTTTCCACCATAATATGCAAATAAATTCAATGGGCCAAAATACCAGCAACAGTGTGTGAAAACCTTGTGAAGACTTACAGAAAATGTTTGACCTCTGTCATTGCCAACAAAGGGTTTATAACAAAGTATTGAGATAAACTTTTGTTATTGACCAATTACTTATTTTCCACCATAATTTGCAAATAAATAAATTAAAAATCCTACAATTTGATTTTCTGGATTTTTTTCTTCTCATTTTGTCTGTCATAGTTAAAGTGTACCTATGATGAAAATTACAGGCCTCATATTTTTAAGTGGGACAATTGGTGGCTGACTAAATACTTTTTTGCCCCACAGTAATTGTAAGTGTGGGGTACAAAGATGAGGTAGTCATTCAAAAATCATGTTAAACACTATTATTGCACACTAAGTGAGTCCATGCAACTTGTGACCTGTTAAGCACATTTTTACATCTGAACCTTAGGGTTGTCATTACAAAAGGGATTGAATACTTATTGACTCAAGATATTTCAGTTTAACATTTTTATTCATTTGTAAAAATTATGAAAAACATAATTCTACTGACATTATGGGGTATTGTGTGTAGGCTAATGACAAAAACATCTCAATTTAATTTTCAATTCAGGCTGTAACACAACAAAATGTGGAAAAAGTCGAGGGGTGTGAAGACTTTCTGAAGGCACCATGATCGGAGGCAGTGAGTGAGCGAAGCCTGCCTTCCTATCTGCCCACACTCAGCGTTTCTTTTCGCCACAGCGCACCGGCCGACGTAGGCCGCGTGTGCCAGTGTGGCGCGTCATTCCCACTGCTAGCTAGAGAACAGAACCCTCAATACTCTGCACACACAGTGCTGCTAATGTTCTGCTTATCATAGTAGCCTATCCAGTCCAAATACATGGGAAGGTGAGTCCCAGTCATTAATGGTCAAGTCACAAGTATACATTTATTTATTTAAAATCAGGACTCGAGTACTACAACACTGGCGTAGACTGCCAGTGGAAGTGGGTTGTGCTGTGTGTCTGTAGACTCTGTACCTTAAACCTCTTATCCTGCAGAACCTTCTTGATGGCAACCATCTCCTGGCTGTCAATGAGCCGGGCCTGGTACACCACGCCGAAGGAACCATTCCCGATCACCTTGATGTCTGTGTAGGACACCTCCTGTGGACGGTCTGGACCCTGGCCTGGTGTGGCCACCACAGTCGTCACCTTGCCACTGTCTCCTGGGGGAGAGGTACAGAGGTCAAAACACATTAAGGTACATAACCATTTGGGAATGGGGCTAAAGGTCCCCAAGTATTTTAGATGTTATCCAGATGCAGTGACACACACAGACACTGAGAGGACCATGACTCTGGTTTACAGGCAGGAAACGTAGTGACGGTCACCTCATCCTTTCCCCCAATCCCCTGAGGGGAAACACTAAACAAATGTTCATCACTCCCCCTCTCTCTTTAAATGTCCGTAACCTCGGAAGCCTCTCCCCACAGACACATAATACTAGCTGGTAATGAGCTGAAGTAGCTACAGTGAACCACCTCCACCCTGCCTCACCTTCCCCGGCTCCCCAGGGGGAGGCTGCACGCCTGGCTGTCACAGCTCTGAACTCCGCTAACCTCTTCACCCCCTCAATACACTGGCCAGTACGGTTTAAATACTAGGACCCTGACAATACTGAGAAATGCATTATTGCTTTCCTCTGTTTCTTGAGGTAATGGGCAATTTAACACAGTGGGTTGGGTGAAAGTGAGGGCTCTCCAACATCGCTTTAACAGAATGTCATAATGTCAGATCTATAATTACTGTCTTCATGCAATTGAGGGTGCGTTTTTAAAGTGTTTAACAGGGCCATTGTCTGTTAGGGCCGGGACAATACTAGTATTGCGAAACAAAACAACGCGGTTTAACTTCTTTAGGAAAAAATACCTAATGTTGGAAACTAACATGTTGTCATCCATTTTCCAAGCCATAGGGCACAATATTTTACATATAGTAAATTTTCAAAAGACCAAATAGTGGTCTGCTTCATGTTTTCATTGGTGACATGGAAAAAATATCACAATACTGGTATCATCACAGCCCTACTGTCTATCTGATGTGCGACCTTGTGGAAAGGAAGATTCTCTGAGTTCATACCGTGAGTGACAGTTCTACTTCGGGTCAGATGTGCAGTTCAGCGTGGTGTGTGTGTGTGAACGGTTGAGGGTGAACTGACTGACACACCAGTAGCACAGACTGAAGGGAGGAGGAACACTACAGTAGAGGTAGGGCCTGGAGCCAACTAGCTTGTCAGAGCCTGTGATAACATTGAATGGACAGTACAGTAGCACACCCAGTGAGTGTGTGCGCCGGTTCCTCCATTCGCCTGCCCCAACATGACCATGCTTTCTCTAATAACTCTGTATCTCCCAGTTCTACTCTAAAGTCTGACAAGGCCTCTAGAACACAGCTGTATAAGTAGGTGACTAGCTTAAGATTGTGTTGAGAAGACAAATTTGGATCTTCCTCTGCTGAAGATGGAAATGTATTTCATTTGGATCCTCTAATTGTAAAGCCAGATTTTTTATTGTATTTTTTTTGAGGGTATAAAGCCGGACTTTGTCAGTCTCAGGAATCAGACTGGAAGGGAGGGTGAATGGCCGGAGGTTTTGTTCAGCACTGCTAAAAGCATTAGGTGGGCGCAGTTGATTGATGGATTTAAAGTCAACTCCTATGATGTAGACTAGACACCTCTGGATGTCTGAAAGAGCTGGATGGCGTGTTTTAATAAACACACTGGAGATGCCTTACATAGCTTTTCACATACTAGTATATGAAGGGTTATCATAGCTAGTGGTAGATTTCACACTGGGTAGGCATTAGATTCATTGATTAATCCAAACCAGATCCTTACATGACTCACTAAACTATTCTTCCTTCTGACGTCTCATACGACCAGAGAACGTCAACTGATCTGTAATCATGTGGCTCACAGCGTTTGCGTCTGTGTATACCTCTTCTTAAGGAGTGGAGTCAGAGGGGAGTGTTAAATATGAAACAGCAGTGGCATGATAGTCACTTTAATGATGAATGCAAAGATGAGCAGTCAAACAGATCAGCTGTCAGGGAAGTGTTTTGGTTCCTAAAGAGGAAGTTAACACAGGTCTGATGAGTAGGATTGAATGAAAGAGTAAGAGGGAGAGAAGTGATTTCCAGAACACTCAGACTTTAGTCTCAAGTAACTCATCGCTTATTTCTAAATATAAAGCAAGTGAACACAGTCACTAAAAGGATTAGCGATTACACAGCCATGCATTACAACCAAACATGTATTTATGCCAGAGCTGCAGTATCCTACAAAGTTGACAGAGAGGTCGAGAATATTAACCAGATTAGTGGCACTGCCACTTACTCTTTATTACGGTGTTCCTCAACTCCAGCCCTGGTGGCCCACAACTGTAGTTTTGATCCAGCCCTGGTGGCCCACAACTGTAGTTTTGATCCAGCCCTGGTGGCCCACAACTGTAGTTTTGATCCAGACCTGGGCCAATTTCCCAAAAGCATTTTAAGCCTAAGTTGATCTTCGAAGTATAGGATCCTATGGTTCTAACAGTGAACTTGGCCTTAAGATGCTTTTGGGAAACAGGGCCCAGTACTAATATAGACACACCTGATGCAACTAATTCACTGACCATCAAGCCCTTTATTAGTTGAATCAGGTGTAGGTGTGTTAGTGCTGAAACAAATATGTGCAGACATGTGGGTCCCCAGGATAGGAGCTGAGAACGTTAGAGCAGTAGGAAGCTGGGAAACGTCAGTAACGCTACATGCAGCCCCAGGATACTAAGACAATCCTGTTGGCAATTATTGCCTATGACTTGTCTGACACCTTTTTGTCAGACATTTAGAACCCTTGATCTTGGCTTTGCACTTCATTTAGACAAGTCAATGTTACTTCCAGAAAACTAACAATAGCACAGCACCTTTGTTATGGTTTCTGGTAGGTCCAGACACCTCCAGACCAGGAACAACACTTATCAGTGGGCTAGGAAAAATCAGCAATGCAGTTTGAAGATCTGACCCCTCAGAATTACACAGTGAGACAGACATACACAAAGGTAGAGAGAAGAGCAGACCAAGTTGATGGGTAATCTTTCAACCACCTCCTGACATATTGCAGAGTTGACTTGTTACTGTTTGTTTGACATGGACATTGTGGCGCAATGTTCCAGATTGGGTTTTCCCCAAGTCTGACCATGTCAACACCTCCCTCTCTACCTCCCTCCCTGTAGATATTCTGCCAACACTGCATATCCAAACTACCATTGGGCATACAGTCAATTCCTGCCATTGCACTGGCTGTAAAAATTGGTGCGAATGAGACCCTTTGGAAGAATCCTCAACGTGCGGAAATCTCAATGGAAAGCAATAGGACTTGCCTAATTATGAAGATTATTTGATCTATCAATATATGGACGTGTCAAATTATGCAAATATGAGGAAAATCAATCATAGATCTTGAACAATAACGAGATGAGCCCAACACATATTGTATTTGGAAATACGTTGTTATGATAGATACGTAACGGTTCCTTACCACCCACATTATTGCTCAATCTAAAACGGTTGACCAAAGAACTGCAAAACAAAACTGGACTTGTAACGTTATAAAAATGACATTGACAGACCTTTGACACAGCTGGCTAATTCTATTCCTGCCTTGGACAAGCTAACCAAACTAGCACGTAAATTGTTCTTGAACAAGTTAGCTAGATTTAAAGCCAATTGGTCAGGGTCACGTTAAGCCATGTCGTATAAATTCCCAATAGTTTACGTTATGTGAACTGAATTAATGCTAACTTCGTCTCCCTAAATAGCATATATAGCTGTTAGCTAGGTTACCTGTCTAACGTTAGCTAGCTAACTAAGCAACCAGCTACATAACTTTCAATGCTAATAGCTAAGATTACCGGCTAACTAGCTAAATGAGGACGACAGTCAACCTCCTTTGATTTCACCTAGGTAGGTAACGTTACTGTTGATGCCCGGTTTCCAACTAAAAATATCACCGAAATTTGGTTCCATTCTATTTTCACCAATTTCTCCCCGTTTCTAACATCGTATAGACGTTTCGCCTCAAATGCTATGCTAGTTAACGTTAGCTAGATTTGCCACAATCAAAGCCCGGCTTGATCCCACTATCCCTTCTACAAAAACATACATAGCCTAGCCAGCTAGCTAGCTAGGTTTGCTTCTAGAAATGATAACATCGACAGTTTTATCAATTTGTTTAGTTAGATACTTCGTTTAAATTACCAGTACACACATATATATCCCGATCCCTTCGTTTTTTTGTTCAATTAGCTATACTCACGGGCTAGTTTCAAATTTCCGAAGCCAGTCGAGCTGCTCCCTGTGGCCTGTGAAGCCCCAGATTTTCCTGCAGAAATCCCTCCGGTAACAGACGATCCGGTGGCGGCTGAAACGGCTCCGGGAGCCCCTGGAGGCTCAGCAAACGAGCTGGTCCTGGGCCGCCCGCTGCCGCTCATATCTATGTGCGCTAAAGCCGGGGCAGGGGAAATGTTTGTTGCGATTTAAAGCCAAGCAGGCACAGAGTTGACCTATCCTTTCTAAAGTAGTCGTTACAAATTTAACTGCATTGGTAGCATATCGTTTTAGCTAGCTTGTACGTCTCCCCCTTTCTTCTTCGCTTGGCACAGTGGTTGGACTTGACGCACAGCAACGCGCTGGCTGATAGCATTGCTTCATGGGTAACGAAGTTTTGAGGGTAGATCCAACTGGGGTGTATCCATTACGCCAATTCTGTTGCAAAACGTTTCTTTAACGAACACAACGGAACGACACAGGGCGGAGCCTACCTGAATTTGGCCAACAGAAACTCTCGCTTCGTTGCAACATGCAACAGTTTGCAACTGTTTGGACTAATGATTACACCCCAAAGTGCACTTGTGGAGCTTAGTGGTTACAAACGGTAGAAGTATACAAATAAAGATAATATATTTCGTCTTCTAATAGAAAATACACACCAAAGACAGCTTATTCATAGTGCTTCTTATTGTGCTTGTCTTGACAATTTGTAATGCTCCCTAATGAATGGTGAGTGAAGAAATGATGACTGGTCTAAAATGTAATTTGCATTTAAATATTTTATTTTTTATAAGGAGTTGAAAATGTAGAGCAGTGCTTCCCAACCTTCCCAACCTTTTTTGGAATATTACCCTTGGTTGGGAACCACTGATGTAGAGATACCCAGGGGCTCAACAACAGCATAAATACATTTCAAGCAACATTTTGGGAAAGTCAGCAATGCAGTTTGAAGATCTGACCCCTCAGAATTACACAGTGAGACAGACATACACACAGAAAGGTAGAGAAAATAACAGACCAAGTTGACCATCTTGGCATAAAAAGAGATTTGAACATTTTAAAAAATATAGCAGGTTCACATGATGTTATCACCAGAAGAATGGAGAGTGGATTCTTCTCACTGCCTGGTGGGCAAGCACCTTTAGCCACTCTAGTCTTCATTCAGGCAGCTAAGAAGTTGGAGTAGAGGTGAGTGTCAGACTGTGGCAATTCAAGAACAAGTTATAGAAGTCATTTTATTGTTGTTTCAGATTGCAGGGTTAACAAACACTGTACATATTCTCATTATGGTGATATTAATATAGCATAACTATTATCCATTATTCAAAGTTTCCATTATTTAAAGTTTCAACAAATAGGATCAGATGAGCGCGGTTTAAAAAAAATGTAAAACAGGTCTAAAGTAGATAAAAAACAAATGACAAACCACACCGACATGGCGACAGTAAACTCCCACAACCGCAAATACACAGTACGTTTTTTGTGAAAATGCCCTAAAGACCGCTTGATGACTGACAGGGAATGTATCCAATCACTTCCTTCCTAAGTCACAAGGCCAGAGCGCAAGGCAGCAGCAGAGCGTGCCGACAACAGGGGGATGATCCGCGGACAAACGATGTTTTTCATACACCGAAATGTTTCTCTGCCAGAAGATTCACGATTTTAAATGCGTACCGTCAAATCAGTGCATTATTCACTTATAGCCGGAACGGAGAGTGCATTGTTGCTTCTGCGGAGCTTTGTGACTACCTCACGAGGGATTGTCCAACGACAGTAGATGAGAGGTAAGATTCTTTGAACGGGAGGGGAAGGAAGGGCCTGTCGTGTCTACCGGAGACCTGCGGGGAAAAGTGCATAGCGCCGCCTGACGACCGCCTTGAGCCGGGGAGCCACAGTCAGGAGACAGCGGTGCCTCCGAAGAGGTCTCGGATATCGGAGAGAGCGCCGCCAACAGCTCGCCACATGAATGATAACACACAGGAAGCAATGTTGCAAGCTATCATGCAGCACTGTGACTTGTATAAACTAAATGTCATGAATTATATGCCATATTTGAGTAGAAAAAATTTATCTAATAATACACGTCCCTGTTAACTATTTCACATCCCGTCTACCACCGTTTGGCGCCTACATGAAGTTAGCTTCTGCTGCTTATTGCAGCTTCTAATTAGCGTGTAGCTATCAGCTCTATTTTCTATGACGATTTTATGGAACCATGCAATAGCTACAGGGCAATTCCATGTTAACGGAATTACGCTGAGACTCAGATTTTTCACTTTAAAATGTATGCTAAACAAAAACATTTACTGGAACAAGATTGTAGATGCAAAGTTCGTTAACAGAAGTACAGTAAATCTATTTTGGTTATTGAACTACAGTAAGTGAAGTAACAGAATTACGGTAACGAAATTACATCATGGGTCCCTGATATGTACTACACAGAAATGCATCATTTATGGATATGAATTAGAGGTCGATGACTATGATTTTTCAACGCCGATACCGATTATTGGAGGACGAAAAAAAGCCAATACCGATTAATCGGCCAATTTTTTTATATTTATTTTAATTTTATTTATTTGTAATAATGACAATTACAACAATACTGAATGAACACTTATTTTAATATAATACATCAATAAAATCAATTTAGCCTCAAATAAATAATGAAACAATGTTCAATTTGGTATAAATAATGCAAAAAGAAAGTGTTGGAGAAGAAAGTAAAAGTGCAATATGTGCCATGTAAGAAGGCTAACGTTTCAGTTCCTTGCTCAGAACATGAGAACATATGAAAGCTGGTGGTTACTTTTAACATGAGTCTTCAATATTCACAGGTAAGAAGTTTTAGGTTGCAGTTATTATAGGAATGAAAGGACTATTTCTCTCTCTACGATTTGTATTTCATATACCTTTGACTATTGGATGTTCTTATAGGCACTTTAGTATTGCCAGTGTAACAGTATAGCTTCCATCCCTCTCCTCGCTCCTCCCTGGGCTCGAACCAGCAACACAACGACAACAGCCACCCTCGAAGCAGCGTTACCCATGCAGAGCAAGGGGAACAACTACTCCAAGTCTCAGAGCGAGTGACGTTTGAAACGCTATTAGCGCACACCCTGCTAAATAACTAGCCATTTCACATCGGTTACACCAGCCTAATCTCGGGAGTTGATAGGCTTGAAGTCATAAACAGCGCAATGCTTGAAGCATTGTGAAGAGCTGCTGGCAAAACGCACAAAAGTTCTGTTTGAACGAATGCTTACGAGCCTGCTGGTGCCTACCATCGCTCAGTCAGACTGCTTTATTAAATAATAGACTTAATTATAACATAACCCACACAAATATGAGCCTTAGGTCATTAATATGGTCGAATCTGGAAACTATAATTTCGTAAATAAAACATTTATTCTTTCAGTGAAATACGGAACCGTTCCGGACAAATTAGTTCGCAATGAGCCAGGCGGCCCAAACTGTTGCATATACACTGACTCTGCGTGCAATGAACGCAAGAGAAGTGACACAATTTCACCTGGTTAATATTGCCTGCTAACCTTTCTTTTAGCTAAATATGCAGGTTTAAAAATATATACTTCTGTGTATTGATTTTAAGAAAGGCATTGATGTTTATGGTTAGGTACATGTTTGAGCAACGACAGTCCTTTTTCGTGAATGCGCACCGCATTGATTATATGCAACGCAGGACACGCTAGATAAACTAGTAATATAATAAACCATGTGTAGTTAACTAGTGATTATGATTGATTGTTTTTTATAAGATAAGTTTAATGCTAGCTAGCAACTTACCTTGGCTTCTTACTGCATTTGCGTAACAGGCAGGCTCCTCGTAAGGCAGGTGGTTAGAGCGTTGGACAAGTTAACCGTAAGGTTGCAAGATTGAATCCCTGAGCTGACAAGGTTCAAATCTGTCGTTCTGCCCCTGAACAAGGCAGTTAACCCACCGTTCCTAGGCCATCATTGAAAATAAGAATGTGTTCTTAATAAATCCTTTTGTGACTAGGGGGCAGTATTTTCATTTTTGGAAAAATAACATGCCCGTAGTAAACGGGATATTATGTCAGGACAAGATGCTAGAATATGCATATAATTGACAGCTTAGGATAGAAAACACTCTAAAGTTTCCAGAACTGTAAAGATATTGTCTGTGAGTATAACAGAACTGATGTTGCAGGCGAAAGCCTGAGAAAAATCCAATCTGGAAGTGCCTCGTGTTTTGAAAGCACTTCGTTCCAATGCGTCCCTATTGAGCAGTGAATGGGCTATCAACCAGATTACTTTTTCTCCGTATTCCCCAAGGTGTCTACAGCATTGTGACGTAGTTTTACGAATTTATGTTGAAGAATACCCGTAAGTGGCTACATTGCGCAAGTGGTCACCTGATGCTCCCAGAGAGATTCTCGCGTAAAATACAGAGGTAGCCATTATTCCAATCGGTCCTAATTGTCCCGGTGGATATATTATTGAATAGATATTTGAAAAACACCTTGAGGATTGATTATAAACAACGTTTGCCATGTTTCTGTCGATATTAAGGAGCTAATTTGGATTTTTTTGCGGGGTTTTCGTGACTGCAATTTCCGGGTGATTTCTCAGCCAAACGTGAAGAACAAACGGAGCTATTTCGCCTACAAAAATATTATTTTTGGAAAAAAGGAACATTGGCTATCTAACTGGGAGTCTCGTGAGTGAAAACATCCGAAGCTCATCAAAGGTAAATGATTTAATTTGATTGCTTTTCTGATTTCCGTGACCAAGTTACCTGCTGCTAGCTGGACAAAATGCTATGCTAGGCTATCGATAAACTTACACAAATGCTTGTCTAGCTTTGGCTGTAAAGCATATTTTGAAAATATGAGATGACAGGGTGATTAACAAAAGGCTAAGCTGTGTCTCAATATATTTCACTTGTGATTTTCATGAATAGGAATATTTTCTAGGAATATTTATGTCCGTTGCGTTATGCTAATTAGAGTCAGTCGATGATTACGCTCCCTCGTACGGGATGGGGAGTCACTAGAGGTTCTTAACTGACTTGCCTCGTCAAATCAAGTTGTAAAAATAAAAATCGGCATCCAAAAATACCGATTTCCGATTGTTATGAAAACTTGAAATCGGCCCTAATTAATCGGCCATTCCGATTTAATCGGTCGACCTCTAATATGAATGTAATTTTCTTTATTGTGATTCATCCTGAATAGGTACACAAAGGTAGAAATATGCAATATCATCCTTTGCATATATGGGTATCATTCTACACACGGGCTATTATTCGAATGAGCTCCGCCCACAAACAAGACCTAATCTGAACCAATCAAACTTCTATGTTTCACAAGTTTGGACATTACAATAGAGTACAGTACATTACTGTGCTCTACTGTACGGAACTCTACTGTACTATACTCTACTTTTCTTCACTGTACTGTGCTGTCCAATCTTGTGAAACATAGACGTTTATGATTGGTTCAAATTTGGTCCTGTCACCAATCATGGATGTCTGTGTTTGGGTCAAATCAAGGCCGGCCCTGACTGGCCCCCAAAATGACGTATGTGGACGTTGACATTTCAACTACTTTTCAACGTCCATGGACTTCCGGTGCTCAGTGGGTGCGGATGCTGGTTACAGTTTTAGTAAATGGAAAGAGAGGGGGCTCTTGGGTAGTCGTCAGTAAGAACCGGGAGAGGTGATATTAACTAGAGAGAGAAGAGGGAGAGGTTGTCCAGACTGTTTTCACACTCTCGCTTTGACCACCAGACAACAGAAAGAGACAAACAGTTATGAGCTGAACATAACAGTATGCCAGTGGAAGGGAGGACATTATGATTTGATTTCTCATTATGTTCAATTCAATTGCTGTAATTCCGTTACTGTTTTTTCTGTAATTATGTTACCAATTTGGTAACAGAATTACGAGTTATAATCACTAAATAATTCAGAAACTGTAAAAAACACAAACTAATTGGTAGGTCTACCTTGTTGCTTCTGTGAACTTTCATTATCATCTTAAAGATATGTGGTTTTTGGTAACGGAATTACAAGGCACAAGGCAGTGTTTTAAGAAGGCAACCTACATTTTAGTTTTGGATAAATGATTTAAATGTTGTTTACCTAAATATTACTTCAACATTATTGTGTTTTGATGTATTTCTAATACCTTTTTTAATGAGGCTTATCTGGTAAATCTAAGACCTCTTTCCATCTGTTTGACCAGAAAACGAAGCAATTACTAGAAACATTTATCTATGACTTCATTTGACACCCATTTTGATATATATATTTTTTGTTATTCATTTTAATTGTATTTATTTAACCCTTAGATGACTGAGAACACATTCTCATTTACAGCAACGACGTGAGGTTTGTTACAGGGGAGAAGAGGGGCGATGAGTGAGCCCATTGTAAGCTGGGGATGATTAGGTGGCCATGATTGTATGAGGGCCACATTGAGATATGCTCCTATCAACATCACATGTTGGTGCTCATGCCTCCTTTAACATGGAAATGACCTACATCATTGTAAACTAAAATAATGTCTATGGGCCAGTTGGGGATTGGGACAGGTGTTACCAAATAGCTGACAGACTACTGTATTTTGCTTTTTTTCAGGCTCCCTCCCTGTTGTCCTGACATCACAGAACATCATAGTGAGAGACCTGAGGAAAGAGGCTAGCTACTTTACAAATCATTGTTACTGGTTCAAGCCCTAAAACTCACAACAACCTGTTTGTTCACTAACAGACATCAGTCTTCAGTTCAACAATCGAGGCACACTTGTATCAAGATCGTAACACAGAGCTATAACTCAGACCAGGACAGGAGCCTTTTTATCATTCATTGAATTGTGCTGACTAACACACACGGTCCTTCAAAAACCGCCTTGCAGTAGCCATGGATGACCAGCAGGAGGACCCAGAGGGAATGTACGACGTGCAGCACCAGTACATGTGCAGCGAGTGCCACCAGCTCTTCAACACCCTAGAAGAAGTGCTGATGCACCAGCAGATCCACACAGGGCAGGAGGGAGAAGAGGGGGAGGCTGGGGAGGCCATGGCCATCCAGGGCATCTCAGAGTACGGGGACAGCCAGTACCAGTGCCTGGAGTGTGGTGCCCTCCTCAGGAACCCAGATGAACTGCTACTGCACCAGGAGCTGCACATGAGAGAGGCAGGGTTGGAGACAGAGGACCATGGTGAGAGGGAGGGGATGGTGGAGGACAGGAAAGGGTGGATATGTGTCTTAAGGAGGGGGGTTGAAGGTGGTGGTTTGTTTCAAGGATGAAAGGCAGAGGTTGTTTGAATGTAGAGAGGCTAGATAGTGAGACTCACCTGCTGAACATTGTGTTGTGTTCCCCAGAACTGTGTGAGGTGTTGGAGACAGACGAGGCAGGGACAGAGGGCCAGGTGTCGGGGCCTGTCCAGTACCAGTGCCTAGACTGCCTGGCCCTGTTTGACTCTCCAGAGGTGTGGCTGGCCCACAGACAGACCCACAGCAAGAGCAGCACGCACAGTGCCACAGAGACTGTGAGTATTAAATGCCAACACATTTCATCAGAAAACCCTTCATCAAAGGGCTTACAGGCTGGCGTTCTTTAGCGCAAAAGCAGACAGGCAGAATTAGGTGTTTCCTTTCTTGGCTCAAACTTCCTCCTCTCTCTTCCAGGAGTATGTGTTGCAGCCCGATGGTACTGTGACACCCTTGGTCAGTGTTCAGAACTTTGTCTTGAGTGAACAACAAGCTGGGGAGATCTTAGCACAGGTACTGTACACACTTCATGTCAAAAAGCTTTTTAAAACCAGTAACAAGTTATTTTCACTCAAACTTGATCATGTCCGTGCCCCCCTCTCAGGTCCTGGCCCAACAACAACAACATCAGTCTGCCCCCCAGCCCTCGACCCCCTCCCGGGCCACCTTCCCACCCCCCGTCTCCCCCTTCCCGGCTCGGCCACCATGCGTCTCCAGATCTGCAGTGCCCAGGCCCTGGCCGATGGCTCCAGTACCCCCGGCCTACGGCGCGCCAAGCTGCTGCCCCCTCTGCTCACTCCTCTAGGGGTGGGCTCGGTAGGAAAGCTGGGGGTTCCAGAGAACGGCTTCCAGAGACTGGAGGTGGCGCTGTCTGCTGTCCGGGAGGAGAAAGAGCAGCAGGGGGAGGTGGTGATCTTCCACCCCTATGAGTGCTCTGAGTGTGCCCTCCTCTTCCAGACCCCAGAGGACTTCCTGCAACACCAGGGGGAGCACTTCCTGGCCCAGGAGAAGGAGAGCGGTGAGGACGGGGTGATGATGGGATACGAGGGGGACAGAGGGAGGGAGGAGGAGAGAGAGGAGGAGAATGGTGGGAGGGTGGCAGAGGAGAGGGGGAAGGGAAGGGGGAGACGCGCCCTGGCTAAAAGATCTAGAAACACACCCCTATGCCTGCACTGCAGCCAATGCCAGCGTACCTTCACGTCAGCCAATCGGCTGGCGGCACACAGGCGCGTGCACGAGCATGGCACATACGAGTGTCGGGAGTGCGACAAGGTGTTTAAGAAGGCGATGTCACTGCAGACACACATGCGCTCTCACTCCGGGGAGGCTCGGTATCTGTGTGTGGACTGTGGTCACGGCTTCAACACAGAGATGACTCTCATCATACACAGGTAGGTGCCTGACCAGACATCATGTTCTCATCATGCACCATCACAATCCCCAATGTTTTTCTGTCTATTGCTTTTTGAATGCTGTTTTGTATTGAGGTCTCTGAGACAAATCTTCTCTTCTCTTTTTATATCTGCCCATCCCTACTTCTCTCTTCATCCCTCACGTCATCCCTCGCTCCGTCCTGTAGGAAGTCTCACACAGCAGAGCCGCTCCACAGGTGTGAACACTGTGCCAAGACCTTCACCAATATGACCAAGTTCCTGTACCACCGTAGAACACACACCAAAACAGCCACCACTACACCTACCCCTGTCGTCCTGGTAACCACGTTTTCTTTTTAAAAATGGTAATATTGTTCTTATAGTTCCAAATTCTAACTTGAGAAATGTTTTGCGCAATTCATCAATGAGAAATGTATGCAAATGTTTTGTTTCTCTAGTTAAATTCAGTCCCATACCGGTCAATGTATGAGCATGTGTTTTGACAATGTCCTGTGCAGGTCCCAGCGGCCCCCAGGAGGATGTCCCTGTCAGCCCTGTCCATCCTTCAGAGAGCCCGGGCCCTGAGGGAGAGGGGTGAGGGCAGCCCCATGGAGGGTGACGAGGAGAACCTGATGGCCCCCCTTACTGAGGCTGAGATGGAGATAGGCGAGTCAGGGGAGGACACTGCCTCCAGCTCCCTGAGCAGGGCAGAGGGAGGAAAGGAGAACATGGTGGATGTGGAGGGGACACCAGGGGGCAGTGGAGAGTCCCAACCGGGAGAACATACTGCTGATCCTGGTTCCTCTACTGACCCTAACCCCTCTGGTCCAGCTGGCCCCCGGGGAGCGTTCCCCTGCCCCTCCTGCCCTCAGGCTTTCCCCTCTCTGCTCCGCCTGGTCAAACACCGCCATACGGCCCACGTCTCCGAGCGACACTTCAAGTGCTCCGTGTGCACCAAGACCTTCAAGAAGCATATGCACCTACGTAACCACCTGCGCACACACACCGGCGAGCGGCCCTTCCAGTGCTCAGACTGCGGAAAGACCTTCTCGTCCCTGGCCAACCTGTCTCGCCACAACCTCACCCACTCTGGCGTGCGCCCCTACCGCTGCGACATCTGCCACCGGACATTCACCCAGTCATCCAACCTCCGGCAGCACCGCCTACTCCATGCCAACCTCCCTCCCTGTCCCTGCCCGGACTGCCCCGCCACCTTCGTACGGCCGGCCAAGCTAGCCCCCACCGCTACACTGTTCACCCGGGGGCCCCGGCCCCGTTCTCCTGCCCCCAATGCCAGGCTGGTTTCCTGCACAGGAGGAAGAGAGACCGCCACTGTCAGGAGGTCCACCCCACTGAGGCCCAGGAAGACAGAGAGGGAGGGTTAGAGAGCCAGCCCCAAGTGTGCCCTGACGGGGAGCTCCTCTCAGAGCCCTCCACCTCAGAAGACACCGGGACCACCAGCATCATGAGAGGGGGCCTGGACTGCACTGTGTGTGGGAAGAAGCTCAACTCTGCAGCCAACTGGCGTCTGCATCAGCTGAGCCACGGCCTGGTTCCTGGTCGGTCCTGTGGTGGTGCAGTGGCCAGGGGTAAATCCCACCAGTGCCTAACCTGCGGTAAGCTGTTTGTCTCCTCCTCTGGCGTGACCTTGCATCAGCGCATCCACACAGGAGAGCGCCCCTTCCCCTGCAACCTGTGTGGCAAGCGCTTCCGGCAGAACACGCACCTGCGAGAGCACCTGCGCACGCACACAGGGGAGCGGCCGTTCCGCTGCGAAATATGTGACAAGGGCTTTGTCCAGAGCATGCACCTGGCGGAGCACCGGCGTACGCACACGGGGGAGCGCCCCCACGCCTGTCTGGTGTGCGGCAAGGCCTTCAAGTCCTTCTCCAATCTGCGGAACCACAGGAAGACCCACGCACGCCAGCAGAGGCAGGAGGAGGTGGCCGCAGCACAGGTTGCCATGGAGACCAGCGCCGCCGTGGCGCTAGTGGAGGCATCCCAGATGGAACTGGCCAATGGGCAGCCTCAGCTGTTCCACATACAGACGTCGACCCTACAGCAGGTGAGGGGGAGGGGCTAGCGGGGTCTGTGTGCGGCCTCTGAGGGTGTGTTAGTCTGTAAAATTGAGAAAATATGTTGTTCAAATATGTTTTTCTCTCACATCCTCCATACAATGCTTCCTTTCCTATCCAGACCCAAGGTACTCCCACCATCATGTGTAATGAGTTTGGGGAGACCATCGCCATCATAGAGACCAGTGAGGGAGGAACCCTACCCCTGGCTGAGGCTATAGAGATCTACCACACAGCCCTGGAGAACAGTCTGGGGATGGACTCCATCTCTGTAGACAGTCTACAGCTCATCTAAAGGCCAGACAGAGACAACTCAGAACCATGACCGGACCATCAGATAACCCTCACACGACAATCTAGATATTCTGAGGGTCAAAGAGACACGACTCAGAACTATCACAGACCTGTCATAGAACCATCACACAAGCCTCAAAGATGTATCTACAGCTACTGAGAGCCAGTGAGAGGCTCAACTATTGGAGAACCATGACAGAACTACCTGTGTGGGCTGTGGGAGTGTACTGACTCTTGACTGGCAGAGAGCATGTTTTACTGACTGTTATCCTATTGGGGTGAATGTATGGGGAGCAGTAGAATATTAAACTGGGATCGAGTGAACTACAGGAGTGTAGGAACACTGGTCTGGTTTTCATTGTTGAGTACAAAAATGATTGTCTACAATTGCAGCAGGCAGGACAACAGTAGGTGTTCATTCACTCCTCCAGACCAAATGTGTTACGATCTCATGTTCAGAAAGACAGGGCAGAGCCGGTCAGTGACGGTGGAGAGGTAGTTGTGACAGAGGGCCATTTCCTGTGTTTGTCATGTTCTTGACTGCCCGTGGATGTTCATTCAGTGCTTGTCTGTAATATGTGATTTTTACTTTGAAAACAATGACTGTTTCTCTTTTTGCTGTAAATAGATAAATTAATGATTAAATGATATTTGATAATATTCTATGACTGTTTTGTTATGTGACTGTGTGTGTGTGTTACTGTGTCTTGTGATTGGGGTTGATACTGGACCCCATTCACCCTCCTTTTGAAGAACGGATCAAGCCCAGGGAAAATTAACATACAGTGGGGCAAAAAAGTATTTAGTCAGCCACCAATTGTGCAAGTTCTCCCACTTAAAAAGATGAGGCCTGTAATTTTCATCATAGGTACACTTCAAATATGACAGACAAAATTAGAAAGAAAAAAAAATCAAGAAAATCACATTGTAGGATTTTTAACAATGTCCGTGTTGCCCAGCAACAGCCCCAAAACATCACTGCTCTAGAGGAGATCTGCATGGAGGAATGGGCCAAAATACCAGCAACAGTGTGTAAAAACCTTGTGAAGACTTACAGAAAACATTTGACCTCTGTCATTGCCAACAAAGGGTATATAACAAAGTATTGAGATAAACTTTTGTCATTGACCAAATACTTATTTTCCACCATAATTTGCAAATAAATTCATTAAAAATCCTACAATGTGATTTTTCCCCCTCATTTTGTCTGTCATAGTTGAAGTGTACCTATGATGAAAATTACAGGCCTCTCATCTTTTTACGTGGGAGAACTTGCACAATTGGTGGCTGACTAAATACTTTTTTGCCCCACTGTAAGGGCAAGCACACACACTTTATATTGTTTTAAGTGCAGTATTCTCCTTCTCAATAAACGTCTTCATAAAAAATGTATATCTTTGCTTGTCCTAGCATTCTCCAAAATGACTAAACTGTATATATGCAGTTGAAGTCAGAAGTTTACATACACCTTAGCCAAATACATTTAAACTCAGTTTTTCACAATTCCTGACAAAAATAACTGTCTTAGGTAAGTTAGGATCTCCACTTTATTTTATGAATGTGAAATGTCAGAATAATAGTATAGAGAATGATTTATTTCAGCTTTTATTTCTTTCATCACATTCCCAGTGGGTCACAAGTTTACATACACTCAATTAGTATTTGGTAGCATTGCCTTTAAATTGTTTAACTTGGGTCAAACGGTTCAGGTAGCCTTCCACAAGCTTCCCACAATAAATTGGATGAATTTTGGCCCATTCCTTCTGACAGAGCTGGTGTAACTGAGTCAGCTTTGTAGGCATCCTTGCTTGCACACACTTTTTCAGTTCTGCGCACATGTTTTCTATAGATTGAGGTCAGGGCTTTGTGATGGCCACACCTATACCTTGACTTTGTTGTCCTTAAGCCATTTTGCCACAACTTTGGAAGTATGCTTGGGGTCATTGTCCATTAGGAAGACCAATTTGCAACCAAGCTTTAACTTCCTGACGGATGTTGCTTCAATACATCCACATCATTTTCCTCATGATGCCATCTATTTTGTGAAGTGCATCAGTCCCTCCTGCAGCAAAGTACCCCCACAACATGATGCTGCCACCCTCGTGCTTCAAGGTTGGGATGGTGTTCTTCAGTTTGCAAGCGTTTTCCTCCAAACATAATGGCCATTATGGCCAAACGGTTCTATTTGTGTTTCATCAGACCAGAGGACATTTCTCCAAAAAGTATGATCTTTGTCCCCATGTGCATTTGCAAACCGTAGTCTGGCCTTTTTATGGCGGTTTTGGAGCAGTGGCTTCTTCCTTGCTGAGCGGCCTTTCAGGTTGTCGATATAGGACTTGTTTCACTGTGGATAGAGATACTTTTGTACCTGTTTCATCCAGCATCTTCACAAGGTCCTTCGCTATTGTTATGGGATTGATTTGCACTTTTCGCACCAAAGTACGTTCATCTCTAGAAGACAGAACGCATCTCCTTCCTGAGCGGTATGACGGCTGCGTGGTCCCATGTTGTTTATTCCTTAAGTACTATTGTTTGTACAGATGAACGTGGTACCTTCAGGCGTTTGGAAATTGCTCCCAAGGATGAACCAGACTTGTGGAGGTCTACACTTTTATTTCTGAGATCTTGGCTGATTTTTTTTAATTTTCCCATGATGTCAAGCAAAGAAGCACTCAGTTTAAAGGTAGGCCTTGAAATACATCCGCAGGTACACCTCCAATTGACTCAAATGATGTCAATTAGCCTATCAGAAGCTTCTAAAGCCATGACATCATTTTCTGGAATTTTCCAAGCTGTTTAAAGGCACAGTCAACTTAATGTATGTAAACTTCTGACCCACTGGAATTGTGATACAGTGAATTATATGTGAAATAATCTGTCTGTAAACAATTGTTGGAAAAATGACTTGTGTCATGCACAAAGTAATGTCCTAACTGACTTGCCAAAACTATAGTTTGTTAAACAAGTTTTAAATACTCCAACCTAAGTGTATGTAAACGTCCAACTTCAACTGTATATATACACACACACTACCATTCAAAAGTTTGGGGTCATTTAGAAATGTTCTTGTTTTTGAAAGAAAAGCTAAAAATGTTGTCCATTAAAATAACATCAAACTGATCAGAAATACAGTGTTAATGTTGTAAATGACTATTGTAGCTGGAAAGGGCTGATTTGTAATGGAATATCTTGAGGCCCATTATCAGCAACCATCACTACTGTGTTCCAATGGCACGTTGTGTTAGTGTTGTTTTTAAAGGCTAATTGATCATTAGAAAACCCTTTTGCAATTATGTTAGCACAGCTGAAAACTGTTGTTCAAATTAAAGAAGCAATAAAACTGGCCTTCTTTAGACTAGTTGAGTCTCTGGAGCATCAACATTTGTGGGTTCGATTACAGGCTCAAAACGGCTGGAAACAAATAACTTTCTTCTGAAACTCGTCAGTCTGTTCTTGTTCTGAGAAATGAAGGCTATTCCATGCGAGAAATTGCCAAGAAACTGAAGATCTCGTACAAGGCTGTGTACTACTCCAGTCACAGAGCAGTGCAAACTGGCCCTAACCAGAATAGAAAGAGGAGTGGGAGGCTCCGGTGCACAACTAAGCAATAGGACAAGTACATTAGTGTCTAGTTTGACTCCGGGATACTGGCTTTCTAGGCAGAGTTCCTCTGTCCAGTGTCTGTGTTCTTTTGCCCATCGTAATCTTTAATTTTTATTGGCCAGTCTGAGATATGGCTTTTTCTTTGAAACTCTGCCTAGAAGGCCAGCATCTCAGAGTCGTCTCTTCACTGTTGACGTTGAGACTGGTGTTTTGCGGGTACTATTTAATGAAGCTGCCAGTTGAGGACTTGTGAGGCGTCTGTTTCTCAAACTAGACACTCTAATGTACTTGTCCTCTTGCTCAGTTGTGCACCGGGGCCTCCCACTCTCCTTTCTATTCTGGTTAGAGCCAGTATGCGCTGTTCTGTGAAGGGAGTAGTACACAGCGATGTATGCGATCTTCAGTTTCTTGGCAATTTCTCGCATGGAATAGCCTTCATTTCTCAGAACAAGAATAGACTGTCGAGTTTTAGAAGAAAGTTTTTTTTTGTTTCTGGCCATTTTTCTGAGTGACCCCAAACTTGAGTAATCGTGTATATACTGAACAAAAATATAAACGCAATGTAACAATTTCAACAATTTTACTGAGTTGCAGTTCATATGAAGAAATACATCCATTAGACCCTAATCTATGGATTTCACATGACTTGTCTAGGGAGCAGCCATGGTAGGACATCGGCCCACCCACTGGGGAGCCATCCCCAGCCAATGAGAATGTATTTTTTTCCACACAAAAGGGCTTTATTACAGACAGAAATACTTTTGTTTCATCAGCTATCCGGGTGGCTGGTCTCAGACGATCCCGCAGGTGGAGAAGGCGGATCTTGAGGTCCTGGGCTGGCATGGTTACACGTAGTCTGTGGTTGTGAGGCCGGTTAGACATGCTGCCAAATTCTCTAAAACAACGTTGGAGGTGGCTTATGGTAGAGAAATGAACATTCAATTCTCAGACAACTGCTCTGGTGGACATTCGTGCCGTCAGCATGCCAATTGCGCTCTCCCTCAATTTGAGACATCTGTGGCATTGTGTTGTGTGACAAAACTGCACATTTTAGAGTGGCCTTATTGTCCCCAGCACAAGGTGCACCTGTGTAATGATTATGCTGTTTCATCAGCTTCTTGATGTGCCACACCTGTCAGGTGGATGGATTATCTTGGCAAAGGAGAAATTCTCACAAACAGGGACGTAAAACAAATTTGTGCACAAAATTAGAGAAATAAGCTTTTGGAACATTTCTGGGATATTTTATTTCCGTTCATGAAACATGGGACCAACACTTTACATGTTGCGTTTATATTTTTGTTCAGTATAGTTGGATAATAATAAATCATCAATAATTGGTGGTTCAGCTGTGTGTACATTAAAAACTAGTGAAAAATATGTTACCTTGAACATTTATTTGTATACTGAAAGATAGATGTACATTTATGAATAATTTAAGTTTATCTTGCAAACTGTATCTCAGTAAAACAAGGAGTAAAACGTTAATAATAATTTGTCAATTTTGGGAGTTTGACGTTGTGTAATGTCGTCTTTTAAAAGTCAATACAAGTCAGGTACACATTGTTCCTTAATATTATAGTGAGTCTCCTGACTACAGTAAATAATATGTACAACAACCAGGTCTTGCACAAAGACAACCAATATTATACCCTACCACTCTATATACTGCCCTGCCCCCTCCAGGCTTACCTCCTCCCACCCCAAAAAAAGATCTAGAGAGAACAGTAAGGAAGGATGAATGGAAGGAAAAGAGGGAGGAAGGAGGAGGCTATAGAATCAAACCTTACTAGCAGGGGAGTGAGAGAGAGAGAGCGGTTTTCAGGGTTGTCCAAAAACATACTTATTACACTTAAAACGAATACAAATGTCAACCCTCTTTTTGTTATCCCTCATTGAAATTAATAAAAATATTTGTCACCCCAGGTCCTTGCTGGGGCGAAGTGAGGGTGTTGAAAGGGAAGACAAAAGAGAGGGAAAGAGGCACAGGTGAGGACCATCTCTCTCAAACGTCCCATTCCCCTCAAATATGCAAACCGGTTGCTAGAGCTAATCATATGACATTGCTACCAGCCCGTAGCAAGGATCAGGTCCACTATAACAATGAGAGGAGTAATATTAGTAACAGTAATACAATAACAACATAATGAACTGCAAAGTTACATGTGTTTGATTAAAAAAGAAGACAAGTTCGATGTCTTTAAAAAAAAGTTAGATAATAAAACTGCTTGGCATTAAATGTAATAGGCCTGTCAGCCTGACGTCCTCAACTGAAGTCTACAAATATATAAAACATGGTAGAAGTGACAGTGAGAAATGTAAAGCCATGATGTGCCCATTGACTCCTTCTCCCCGCCTCCTTCCCTCATGGCGAGCGAATCAGACTAGCAGGAACGCTTTGTGCACGCTTTACTGGCATCTTCTGTAGCCAATCATGGCAAGTGAGGGCGAGGTCCTAAACTCTCTCCTGTCCCCCTCACAGACCTGTCCTGAAGTTATGCTTTTATGGATCAAAGTAGAGAAAAATCTAACAGAACAAGGATCCTTCTGATCCCTCACCAGGGTAGTGCGGGCTCTCTATCTAATGGCATCATCTCAAGCCAGTGGGGACCCAGCCCCCTAATGTCCAGCAGAAACAAATTAGCCAATGGGCGACTTGAGAGCCAGACCCTCTTCAGCAGCCAATTAACTGATCTTGCTTCCCAAGCCCTCCATTTTTAAAAACAAGCCAGTCCTGTTAGAGTGAGATAAATTACCTCAAACAGTCCCAGTAAATGATATGCTATTCAGTCTGAAAGATGGGCCCTGCTCCAAGGCAATGGGAAACAGCTGGAGAGTTATTGTATAGTCTATAGTCCACTGGCATCAATGGAAGCTTACAGGGATAATATTCATATTACTAACAAAGTGCTAATTCAAGTGTGAGTATTGGAGTTTGGGGTTCATCAGCCGTGTGTGTGTGTGTCACTGGCATTTTAAATGTCATTTTTTGGAGAGGGGGAATTACACTTCTTTTTTTTAAATCCCCTTTTAAGTTTTAAACAATTCCACCTCTGACACATTTTGCAAACACACATCCTCTTGGTCTCGTCCACTTGCTCTTTCTGACCTGGCTCTCTGGAGAAAGAGAGAGAGACCGGTCCAGATACGCACACGGACAGAGGGGTGTAGCTTCAACAAAATTAAGAGGCGGGATTTGGGGAACTGGTCCATCGCTGATTGGTCAATCCAGCCTGTCGGCATCCTTCATCTAGAAGACTCCTGCGAATCCCTCGGCTCTTCTGGACTACTCTCCCGCTCTCGATCCGCCTCCTCTCCCAATGGCTCCGCCCCTCCTGTCCCTTCCCCTGATTGGGTGCCAGATGGTCCGGGGAGCGAGGAGGCCTCGTTGGTCTCAGAGGGGACGGCAGTCTGCATGATCTTCTGTCGGACCTCCCTGATCTTCAGCTGCAGACACACCTTGGTGGGGAAGATGTCTGAGTAGCGTGCCTGGAAGGCTGCCGTGGCCTGGGCTGGAGAGCGGACAGGAGAAGGGGAAAGACAGAGAGGAAGTGTTGATTGACGAGGAATGTAGAAAAAAAAACTATTTTGCTGGGTCGGGAGGACTGTGTACACTGTAAATGAGAGTGAGAGTAGGGCCTATGTACAATACAAGTCAAAAGTTTGGACACCTACTCATTACAGGGTTTTTCTTTATTTTGACTATGTTCTACATTGTAGAGTAGTGAAGACATCAAACCTATGAAATAACACATATGGAATTATGTAGTTACCAAAAATGTGTAGGGGTGGTATATAGAAGATAGACCTATTTGGTAAAAATCCAAGTCCATATTATAGCAAGAACAGCTCAAATAAGCAAAGAGAAACGACAGTCCATCATTACTTTAAGACATGAAGGTTGGTCAATACGGAACATTTCAAGAACTTTGAAAGTTTCTTCCAGTGCAGTCGCAAAAACCCATCAAGCACTATGATGAAACTGGAGGATCGCCACAGGAAAGGAAGACCCAGAGTTACCTCTGCTGCAGAGGATAAGTTACCAGCCTCAGAAATTGCAGCCCAAATAAATGCTTCAGAGTGGAAGTAAAGGACACATCTCAACCTCAACCTTTCAGACGAGACGGCGTGAATCAGGCCTTAATGGTCGAGTTGCTGCAGAGAATCCACTACTAAAGGACACCAATAAGAAGAAGAGACTTGCTTGAGCCAAGAAACACAAGCAATGGACATTAGACCGGTGAAAATCTGTCCTTTGGTCTGATGAGTCTTAATTTGAGATTTTTGGTTCCAACCGCTCTTTGTGAGACACAGAGTAGGTGAACGGATGATCTCCGCATGCGTGGTTCCCACCATGAAGCATGGAGGTGTGATGGTGCTTTGCTGGTGATAATGTCTAATTTATTTAGAATTCAAGGCACACTAAACCAGCATGGCTACCACAGCATTCTGCATCGATACGCCATCCAATCTGGTTTGCACTTAGTGGGACTATCATTTGTTTTTCAACAGGACAATGACCCAACACACCTCCAGGTTGTGTAAGGGCTATTTGACCAAGAAGGAGAGTGATGAGTGCTGCATCAGATGACCTGGCCTCCACAATCACCCAACCTCAACCCAATTGAGATGGTTTGGGATAAGTTGGACCGTAGAGTGAAGGAAAAGCAGCCAACAAGTGCTCAGCATGTGGGAACTCCTTCAAGACTGTTGGAAAAGCATTCCAGGTGAAGCTGGTTGAGAGAATGCCAAGAGTGTGCAAAGCTGTCATCAAGGCAAAGGGTGGCTACTTCGAAGAATCTATTTTGATTTGTTTCATAATTTTTTGGTTACTACATGATTCCATAGTTTTGATGTCGTCACTATTATTCTACAATGTAGAAAATTGTAAAAACAAAGAAAAACCCTTGAATGAGTAGGTGTGTCCAAACTTTCAACAGGTACTGTATATAAAAAGCTATATGCAAGTGTGTGTATGTGTTTCTGTACTGACCTGACGGAAAGAAGCCATGCTCCTGGAAGAGCTGCATGACGAGGGCTCGTCTCTGGTCCAGGGTGCGTCTCAGAGAGGAGTAGGGCACCTTGTCAAACTCCAGCTCCCCCAGGATGTCCTCTCCATCAGCACCTGTCCCTGGAGGGGGACACACAGACAGGGGGGCTGACAGACACACTCTGGTTAGTCTTTTATATAAAACATTTGTGTAAACATGGAACATATATTTTAGGATTTGGAAGAGCAGTTTATTATACAGCGCATTTGGAAAGTTCAGACCCCTTGACTTTTTCCAGTTTTGTTACATTACAGCCTTATTCTAAAATCATCAATTTACACACAATACCCCATAACGCCAAAACAAAAACAGATTTTTAGAAATGTTTGCCAATTTAAATATCACATTTACATAAGTATTCAGACACTTTACTCAGCACTTTGTTGAAACACCTTTGGCAGCGATTACAGCCTTGAGTCTTCTTGGGTATGACGCTACAAGCTTGGCACACCTGTATTTGTGGAGTTTTTCCTATTCCTCTCTCAAGCTCTGTCAGGTTGGATGGGGAGTGTCGCTGCACAGCTATTTTCAGGTCTCTCCAGAGATGTTCGATCAGGTTCAAGTCCGGGCTCTGGCGGGGACATTCAGAGACTTGTCCTGAAGCCACTCCTGCGTTGTCGTCTTGGCTGTGTGCTTCGTGTTGTTGTCCTGTTGGAAGGTGATTCTTCACCCCAGGCTGAGGTCCTGAGCGCTCTGGAGTAGGTTTTCATCAAGGATCTCTCTGTTCTTTTATTTTATTTATTTAAGCTTTATATAACCAGGAAGCGTCCTGGCCAAGATAGGCAGCACCAAGTCATTACAAAAACGACAGACAAACAACATGAAAAACTACAAGTAATCTAGTAAAAACCATAGAATTTCACTAGAGTATAACAAAATCAAAAACAGTAGAATAAAAACATTGACAGGTCAGGGAATCAGTCTCAAGATCATTCATCAGTGATTTAAAAATACCGATCGGGACAAGTTCTTCCAGTTTATAAGTATTCTGTAAGGCGTTCCAAGACGATGGCGCAGAGAACATAAAAGCCCTTTTACCAAATTCAGTTCGGACATTTGGAACAGTTAGCAGGATAAGGTCCAGCGAACGAAGAGAGTACCCACCACATTTCTGAACAATAAAAATGCCCAAATAAAAAGGTAGTAAACCCAAAATGGCTTTGTAAATAAAAGTATACCAGTGCCTGAGCCTACGAGTGACTAGAGAATGCCAGCCAACCCTGGTATACAAAGTGCAGTGGTGCGTAAGGGTTTGGCAGTTTAAAATAAATCTCAAAGTGCCATGGCAAAGGGTGTCAATCAATCTCAAACACTGAGCGGAACCATTCATATATAAAATTTCCCCATAGTCTAGTAAAGGCATAAATGTAGCTGATCCTAGCCTCCTTCTGGCTTCAAAAGAAAAACAGACCTTATTCCTAAAATAAAATCCCAATTTCAGCTTCATTTTTTTGTAAGTTGTTGAATACGCTATTTAAAAGAGAGGCAGTCATCAATTAAAATTCCAAGATATTTATGAGGTTACAACCTCAATCTCCTCCTGACAGGTAGTAATAGGTGGAAGGTTCAGAGGTCTATTTCTTGCTTTAGAAAACACCATTAGTTTTGTTTTGTCAGTATTGAGGATACGCTTCAATTGACACAAGGTATGTTGAACAGTATAAAAAGCAGTTTGCAAGTTCTGGAAAGCTTTTGTAAGAGACGAGGCACAACAGTAAATAACAGTATCATCAGCATAAAAATGAATTTGCGCATTGGACGTTTTTGTCTAAATCATTTATATAAATAGTGAATAAGAGAGGACCAAGTACAGAGCCTTGGGGCACACCATTAAAGACAGACAATTTAACAGACATAAGCCCATCAAATTGAGTGCACGGAGTTCTATCAGACAGATAGTTAGCAAACCATGCAACTGCATGCTCCGAAAGACCTACACTCGACAATCAGTGTATAGCATGATCAACTGTATCAAAAGCCTTAGAGAGATCAATAAAAAGTGAGACAGTGCTATTTTTTGTCAAGGGCTTTTGTGATATCATTTAAAACCTTCATGGCTGCTGTAATTGTGCTATGCTTCTTCCTGAAGCCCGATTGGTACATTGATAAAATAGTTAGTAAATAAAAACTTTTAGCTGTTCACTCACAAGGGTTTCAAGTATTTTCAGATTGGCCTATAATTATTTAAAAGAGTTGGATCTCCCCCTTTTAAAAGTGGTAGGACTAATGCTGATTTCCAGATTTTTGGAATCTCATTACATTCCAGGGTTAGTGGTTCAGCTATGAAATCAGCTGACAGATTTAAAAAGCAGGGATCCAAAAGATCAGGATCTGCAGGCTTTGTCTGATCTATGGACTTCAGGGCTTTATGTACCACCTGCACTGAGAATGGCAAAAAGCTAAAAGTTTGACCAGCTCTCACTGGTTCATTCACACAGGGTTGTACAGAGACAGAAGACACTGAATCAAACAGCCTAACAGATGATACAAAGTGCTCTGAAAAAATTCAGCATTTCAGTTTTGTCATATACAGCAACAGAGTCCTTCAAAACACATGACGGTAATTCATTAACATTACTGTTACCAGACAGATTTAATAGCCTTCCAAAACTTTCTAGGGTCATTCAGGTTCGTAACTGCCTAAAAATAAGCCACTCAGCATCAGAACATGATTTCCTTGCTTTAGCCCAGGCTAGATTACGGTCGTGAATAATACAAGACAGCTCAGAAGAAAACCATGGATTATCCCGCCCTTTAACCCTGAACCTGCGGAATGGGGCATGTTTGTTTACTATTTGGAAAAAAACACCATGAAAGAATTTCCAGGCAGTTTCCACATCAGGGATAAGATCAATCTTGCTCCAGTCAAAATAAAACAAATCATGAAAGAAAGCCTGCTCATTAAAACACTTCAAATTTCTCTTACGAATAAATTGTGGGTTTGTCTTAGGAACCTTAGTATTTCTAACAGCAACAGCACAATGGTCACTTAAATCCTTACAAAAAAACACCAACAGCAGAATATTTATGTGAAAATTTGTCAATATCAAATCAATCAGGGTAGATTTATCTGGGCATTTAAGATTTGGGCGAGTGGGTGAATTAATCAACTGGATAAGATTCATAGAATTACAAAACATCTTTGCCTCGATCCTGACTAGTCTCCCAGCCCCTGCGGCTAAAAACATCCCCACAGCTTGACGTTGCCACCACTGCGCTTCACCGTAGGGATGGTGCCAGGTTTCCTCCAGACGTGACGCTTGGCATTCAGGCCAAAGAGTTCAATCTTGGTTTTATCAGACCAGAGAATCTTGCTTGTCATTGAGAGTATTTTAGCTGCTTTCCAAGCGGGCTGGCATGTGCCTTTTACTGAGGAGCGGATTCCGTCTGGCCACTCTACCATAAAAGGCCTGATTGGTGGAGTGCTGCAGAGATAGACCCTTCCAGAAGGACAACTGTCATCTCCATAGAGGAACGCTGGAGCTCTGTCAGTGACCATCGGGTTCTTGGTCACCTCCCTGACCAAGGCCCTTCTCCCCTGATTTCTCAGTTTGGCAGGGCGGTCTTGGTGGTTCCAAACTTCTTCCATTTATGAATGATGGAGGCCACTGTGTTCTTGGGGACCTTCAATGCTGCAGAAATGTTTTGCTACCCTTCCCCAGATCTATGCCTCAACATAATCCTGTCTCTGATCTCAAAGGACAATTCCTTCGACCTCATGGCTTGGTTTTTGCTCTGACATACACTGTCAACTGCGGGACTTATATAGATAGGTGTGTGCCTTTCCAAATCATGTCCAATCAATTTAAATTTACCACAGGTGAACTCAAAAGTAGTTGTTGAAACATCTCAAGGATGATCAATGGAAACAGGATGCACCTGAGCTAAATTTTGAGTATCAAAGCAAAGGGTCTGAATACTTATATAAATAAAAAAAATCTAAAAACCTGTTTTCGCTTTGTCATTCTGAGGTATTGTGTGGAGAGTGCTGAAAAAAAATATATATTTCAAACATTTTAGAATAAAGCTGTAACGTAACAAAATGTGGAAAAAGTCAAGGGGTCAGAATACTCTCCAAAGGCACTGTAAATTAATAAACCTTACAATGAGGGTGTGAGCGTGTCTGTGCGTTTCTACCTGGTCGGTCGAAGGTGAAGACGTCTCCCTCACACTTGGCGGCGCTCTTGGGTGTGCTGGGCTCCGAGCTGCAGCTGGAGCGCCTTCTGCTCCTCCTCTTCGGGGACACAGGGTCCTCTGTGGACGAGTCCAGGTCTGGACAGAAGACGGGATGAGAAAGACACATAGACGATTCGCAGATCCCTCTACTTCAGTGGCGCACACAGTAGCAAAATGTTTTGCAACAGAAAATGTTGATCTCAGTTGTCTGTCTCCCTATTTCCTTCAAGCCTCTCTACCACCTCTCTCTCTCTCTTACCTGTGGAGTTCTTCCTCTTGCGGCGGTAGCTGCCCAGAATGGCGCGGGGGGAGGTGGCCAGGCTCTGCAGGGTGGGGGAGGGCAGCACCTCCTCTGGCCTGAACTCTGGTAGCTGAGCAAAACGCTCCTCAAAATACACCTCCGACAACACCCTGGGAGAAAGAGGGGGATGAGGGAGAGAAAGGAGAGAAACACATGAGTAAGGTACCTGAACCCTTTGAAGTGTCAGGATGACTCAGGGATACTCACTAACAAACATTTTATAAATTGATAGATGGCGTGTCTATACTCAGGGTAACTCACTTGTCCACAGAGTCAAAGGTCCTTTTGAGTGGCGGGGGGCGGGCCTTCACCTTCTTGGGAGGAGGGGCGTCTTTGTCGCTCTGGGGAGGTGGCAGGGCAGGGTCTGTACCCAAGGGAGGGGGCAGGGGTGAGGAGGGGACGGAGTCCTTCCACCCGGACTGTATGGGGCAGAGAGGAGAACAAGTTTAATAATACAGTATGCTGGGAGGGTTTCGTTTTGGGACACAGGGTGTAAAATCAGAAATGTATTTTATTTTCTATGAATGTGCATTTTTTCTATGAATGCAATTTGCATTCTTTGATTATTGAGAAGAAAAAACAAAACACTCCATCAGGTCAATCTCTCCAGCTCTCTCACCTCCTTGTTGCTGGCCTCTGTGCTGCATGTGTCAGTGTTGTCCCCAGGATCGTGTCCCTCAGGGGGTCTGTCAGAGGGGGGCTCCTCAGCAGTGTGTGTGTGTTGGGAGGGGGACGTCGACTCCACAGGACGCTCCAGCTCAAAGGAAAAACGACTGTTGGCCCCAGTGTTTTCTCTTTCTTTCTCCCTTTCCCTCTCTCGGTTCTTCTCCCTCTCCTTTCCTCGGCCTCCTCCCTCGTAGCTGCCCACCGGGATGTTGGCAACTGTGGCTTT
This sequence comes from Oncorhynchus tshawytscha, assembly GCF_018296145.1. Lineage (NCBI taxonomy): Eukaryota > Metazoa > Chordata > Actinopteri > Salmoniformes > Salmonidae > Oncorhynchus > Oncorhynchus tshawytscha. The sequence continues at coordinate 23,912,349 of NC_056451.1, forward strand.
GATTTTCTGAGGGGTTCTCACCGGGATCTGGGGAAGTTTGGGGGTGCCTGGTGCACTGCCTGCTGAAATATGTATATTATAAGTTCTCATATACTTGCATTTGTTAAGCATTAGATCTTTGTTCGAAAAACAAGGAGGGCACCTTAGACTTACTGGAAGTGTGAGAGGCCAGGGGGGGGCTACAGGGCCGCAGTGACAATGAGGAGCCACTTGGGGGTGCCACTAAGCTGCTGCTTTTATTGAAGGTCTGGGCTTCCCTCTCCGTCTGTCTGTCCGCCTGCGTGAGGGTTGGCCTGTCCGTCTGTCCGTACGCCTGTAGCTCAGGCTGCGTCTCCGCTTGTCTGTCTGCCGCTTTCTCTGACTGAGAGTGAGACGTTCTGTCCGTGGGTCTCTCCCCCACGTGCCTGTCTGTTTGTCTGTCTGACTGGAGCTGGGTGTGTGTGTGAGTGTGTGTGATGGGGGTGGCGGGGGCGAATGTGTATTTGGGCAGGATGTGGGTGGACAGACTGGAGGAGCTGGAGACTGTGTACACCATGCTGGGTGGCCCGGTAGCCATGGAGACCATCCCAGTTGCCATGGTGACGCTGGTAGGGGGGTAGATGGCGGTGATTATCTGTCCCCCTAAAGCAGAGGCTGGGCCAGAGGGGAGGGAGGGGCAGGTAGGGGACTGGACTGGGGCCTGAAGGGGAGGCTGACCTGGAGAGAGAGAGAGAGAAAGAGTTTACCACCCTTCAATGGCCAGAGTGTACGGCCAGAGTGTACTGTCAGTGACAGCCAGGGTGTGCGGCCAGGGCGTGCGGCCAGGGCGTGCGGCCAGGGCGTGCGGCCAGGGCGTGCGGCCAGGGCGTGCGGCCAGGGCGTGCGGCCAGGGCGTGCGGCCAGGGAGTACGGCCAGGGCGTGCGGCCAGGGCGTGCGGCCAGGGCGTGCGGCCAGGGCGTGCGGCCAGGGCGTGCGGCCAGGGCGTGCGGCCAGGGCGTGCGGCCAGGGAGTACGGCCAGAGAGTACGGCCAGAGAGTACGGCCAGAGAGTACGGCCAGAGAGTACGGCCAGAGAGTACGGCCAGTGACAGCCAGGGTGTACAGCCAGACTGTGATAACCTGTTTCCTCTAACCTAAAGGTTTTGCTCCTGTTCTCAAAACTGAGGGGAGATTTCTTGTTGTTACTGTTGCAGTTCACAGGGAACTTAAAAAGTGCAATATAGTTTCAAGATTGAATGGCACATGCACAATTACAGTGAAAGGCATTTCTTGCCAGCGCTAACCCCAACACTGCAATAATCAATAACAATCTAATACTAAAAATAACAAGGTGGAACTAAAGCACACAAGATGGAAAATAAGAAAAACATGATCAAGGAAGCAAGCAAAATTGGGTTGGAGCTTGCAAAATGGCAGCCATCCAGTATCCAGCTTATTCTAGATGTCCTTCAAGTGGATGCACTGACCTGTAGAGCCCTGCACGGGCATGCATTTTATGCCGGAGCCAAACCCATGCCCTACCCAGGCCTGATTGCATCTGGCAAATTTAAAGCCAGGCCCTGCCCAGCCCTGCCCGAAACCTGAAATAATGCCCTCCGTTAGTAAATCCATTAGCTGCTCCTCTCTATCGGTCACTCTGCTCATGGAGGCTCTGGGTCTGTGAGTATCCATAGTAACCGCTTTGCTTGTGCTGCTCTGCTCAATGACGAGACATGAGACTCTACACTACCACAAAACTCAAGGGACATTCTTATTTTCTGTTAAATAATCTCTTCTGCTTTATATTGGACGAGGTTGAAGCATTTCTGACTTGACTGTACTTCGCAGCAGAGCACGAGCAAATGGCTCAGCTTCAAAATGTTAGTGATCAATTTAGTTATACAGGAGCCCTGCCCGTACCTTAGTTATTGATGAGGGCCCTACCCGGCCCTAACCTGATGTATAATGTCAGGGCCCGTCGGGCTCAGGTAGCAGAGCTCTACTGACCTGTGATGAGGGGTTGGACTAGGTTCTGTCCAGGGGGGGCTATGGCTGTAAAGCCCAGCGTTGCTAGGGGCGACGAAACATATGCAGATCCAGGGGTGGGCTGGGCCTGCTGAGGGGAGGAGGAGCCTGTTGTTGTGGAGACCAGAGGCAGAGCAGAGGGGACTCCTGGCGTGGACTCGACATAGGTGATCCTGTGAGGGGTGGAGAGAGAGAGAAAAGAGAGAAGTTAAGGTGAAGAGGGAAAGAGAAAGTGTGTATGAGTGAGAGAGAGAAGATGATAGATGACAGGCAGTGAAGGAGGAGAGACAAAAGAGAGAAGTGAAGGTGAAGAGGGACAGAGAAAGTGTGTATGAGTGAGAGAGAGAAGATGATAGATGACAGGCAGTGAAGGAGGAGAGAGACAAAAGAGAGAAGTTAAGGTGAAGAGGGACAGAGAAAGTGTGTATGAGTGAGAGAGAGAAGATGATAGATGAAACAGGCAGTGAAGGAGGAGAGAGACAAAAAAAAGGAAAATAGAACAAGGATGAAAGGAGGAGAGAGGAGAGAAATGGTGCAGTGGGGGTCAGTGGGTGACAGAACAGTAGATGAGTGTGTCTGTGTGGTGGAGCCGAGAGGCAGTGAGGGGGCGGCAGGCAGGCAGCAGGCACTGCAGAGGAAGAGGCAGCCTGGGCCAGCAGCAGCAACAGAGCAGAATGACTAACACACAACACAAGAGCTGCACTTCTTCCAAAACCATTGTGTTATGTATTATGGTAGGGCAGCAGCGCTAACAGTGCACTGTTAGATTGAGTTGGTCTGTGTCCTCCTACCTGGTTGGTGGGGGCGGCAGCAGCACAGTCTGAGATGGGGCAGAACCTTGGTGCAACACTGTGGCCGTTCCCAAGGTAACGGGAAAAGGGCTCCCAGGATGCCCTGCCCCGCCTTGCTGGAGCTGGGATTGGACAACAGGCATGGGAGCGATCTGGAAGATCTATCAGAGAGAAAAAGAAATGGAGAAAGAGTGAGAAGATAAACATGTATTTAGTCATTCACCTGGGGTAACTAACTACAAGTGTAATTAGTTAGATTATTCTATGATTACAAAGACTAGTAAGAATGGTCATGTTGGGGCTCTGACAGCCCTGGGATACAGAATAAACCTACTGAAATCTCAATGTCTTGGTCTGGCTGTCATCACCATGGTAACACTGCTTTACCTTGCTTCCTGCTTGAGCTCCATTCTGGACAGGAAGAGGTGGAGCCACGAGGGGGTACTGCTGAGCAGGGGCGGGTGCAGTCCTCACTGTTGCCATGGGAAGCAGCATCTTGCCCTGTAGGACTGGGGACTGGGATTGCACTAAAGAGTGAAAGAGAGAGGAAAATATGGATAAGGTTAAGCCTTTTTTGAAAACAGTGTCACAGTTCTCCATTTATTAGAGTTTTGGTGTACGATTCTCTCTCCCCCCCACCTCTGGCTCCCGGGCTGACCACTCCCACGGCTGGGCTGGAGGTGTATCCCATCAGCGAGCCCAGCCCCACCTGCTTCCCATTGGCTATGGCCATGTGGGTGGGCGGAGCTGTCGGCAGGTTGAAGATACTGTTCGGCAGGTTGTGCAGCTGAGGGGAGGGGCTCTTGTGATTGGAGCTGGCTGATAGGGTGGGCAGGATGTATTGGACCTGTGTGATGGCTTTGCCCCCGGGGGATGCCAGAGATGACGAGGAAAGGAACTGGGGCTGGAGCAGGGAGAGGGGCAGGGGGCCGTTGGTGTGGTTGTGTGTGGGGGCAGAGACAGGGGCGGTGGGGGGCAGCTGGTGGTGGGAGGACGGATTGGGGGAGGGACTGATGAGCTGGACGGTGGACTGGCTGTGCCCCGGGAACACCAAGCTGGTCACCAGCCCCCCTGGACCTGCCCCTGCACCTATGGGATTGGGTGACGATGAGGAGTAGTAGCCAGGCCCTCCGCTTCCTGCTCCGGAGCCAATCAGAAGCTGCGCCTGTTGCAATGGGAGGGACCTCCTGTCTGATGGGTGAGGAATGGATGAAGCTGCTCCGTCTCGGGGTTTACTAGCGATGGGGACTGGCGTGCTCACGACCGGACGAACCACATTGGTCACCACTGTAGAGGCCACTCTGACAGCCCCCAACCCGAGGAGAGGAGACAGGCCAAGGGGGGCAAGGGCAGAAGGAACTGGGCCTCCGGGGCTGGAGATGACAGAGTGGCCTGAGGAGGACAGGGAAAGAGAGAGGGATGCCACTCCTCCTCCATCACCACCTCCTCCCTCTATTCCTCTCTTCCTCCTGCGGTCTGAGAGCCCACCTCCTCTCTCCTCGTTGTAGCGTTTGGAAGGGTAGGAGGAGAGAGAGACGGAGCGTCCGTGGGGGGTGGGCTGGGAGGAGGAAGAGCAGATCGCTGGAGCAAAGACACGCTGCAGAGACAGAAAGAGAAACAACTAAATGTCTGTAGCAGGTGAAAAGCAGGTCTAAAACATGTTCCACTTCTCTAAATAATGGTACTATATCAAGAAAATGATCAGTCAGACAACTAACTCAATCTAGCCTTGATAAAGGAAGAGACTTACCTTGCGATCGCTCTCGTTCCCAGAGGCGTTGTCACTGTCGCTGTCCGTCACTCTCTCCTTACACTTCAGGTCTATGGAGTTGGCAGGGTACGGGTCCTCTGTAGGGGGAAAGGGGAGTGAGGGTACTCATGGTTTATGTGCATAAACACCTATTTCTAACTTCCTCTGCCAGTATATTGTACACGTAATATGCATGTCTGGGAATCGTTTGTGTGGAATTCCCTGTGACCAAATTTCCCATAGGGGGCAATAAAGGTCTTTTGAATAGAATTTCTCAAACTGTCCAAATAAGATGATGTCATTATGGGAAAAGAGCTACCAGTAGTATTGTTTCCCAGCAGTGTAATAACCTGAGTTTTACATGTTTACCGGGACTTAATAAGCTTATAATTGTTGCGTTGTTGAGATGTCACAGCAGTTTAGTTTCTCACCAATGACATCGTCGTCTCCCTCCTCTTCACAGATGACCATGCGTTCCTCATCACTGGTCATGTCCTCACTGACCCCCCTCTGAGACCGGGACAGGGTCTGGGCGCGCCCCGAAAACTGGCCACCACCATCCCCACACATCTGAGAGAGGAGGAGGAAGAGGAGGAGAAGGAGCCAGATATAAAACAACAAAGTGATGGATGAGAGGGACGAGTCAAAATTGACACACCAAACTAAGAAACCTGTTTATCATTTGAGTAAAGTGGCTGTAGTGGAAACAACATTATGTAGCATGGCCTTACCTGTGACAGTTCGGCCAGGGCCTGTGTGTTGCCCCTCTCACACCTCTCCAGGCTGTGCACGGCACTCTGGGAGAAGGCTCGGGGGCGTGGTAGCTGACCTACATGCCCCTCCCCTGGATTCCGCTCAGACACACCCAGCAGGCCAGGCCCCACCCCTTTCAGCTCCACACCATGGGGCTCTGAGAGAGAGAAAGTAAGAGGGAGAGAGACAGTGGAGCGTAGCGAGAGGAGATAGATATTCAATCATAATGTTTTAGTGATGACAAAGCTCAGAGGAAACCTTGGCAATCAAATGAACATCTCTTCCTTTCTGTTATCTCTTATTTGGGTGTTTTGAGCAGCAGTGTGTGACTCACCGGTGGTCTCAGACATGCTCCTTTCTCTAATGTCTTTGCCCCCTGGCCCTGGGAGCCCTCGGCCATCAGAACTAGACTTCTTCCTGTCTTTGTTGCACCACTTCCAGTCTGGGTGGGCCTTAAAGTGGGCCTCCTTCACCTGATAAAGAGGGAGAGAGATAGAGGATGAGCAAACAAAATACATTCATTTTTTGGCTGCTTAGTCAGGTCAGACTAAACCATTGCACTAAATTGGTGTGTGTGTGTCACACCTGGAAGGCGAGGTCGTGATACTTCTGCTTCTCTTTGGGCCCCAGGGCATACCACCACTCGCCCAGGATCTTGCTAACCGTGCGGTTGTCCTGGTTGGGGTGCCTCTGGTGCACCAGCGCTCGATGACGCTTACTGAAGATCATGAACGCGTTCATCGGCCGCCTGATGTGGTCCTTCTCCCTCTGAGAGGGAGGAAAGAATGATTAGATGAGAGGGTGAGAGAAAGTCAGAGCGCCTTGCCAGGGATGCTCCTCTTTTAACAATGTGATTAAATGAGGAACGGAATGTATGACAAGGTAAGAGATGAATTGAGAAAATGAGTGAGCGAGAGACAGGTGAGAGGTTACCTTGTTAGGGCTGATTTTGTCCCCATCTTTGGGCAGGGCGCTGAGGGACTGAGTGCGTCTCTTCACAGGAGTCACAGACAAGGGCGGCTCAGGAAGAACACTGGGGAAGAACCTGAGAGACAGACAGGTGGAGACAGAACCATGACAACATCAGATATATCTGACCGAAACCATGTACATCTCACTCACCATCATACCTCTGTAGCAAACATGGAACATATATATATATATATTTTTTTTTTTTTTTTTTTTTTTAAACAACTTTTTGCGGGAGTAGGTCTTAGGAGAGAAATTTGAATAAAACTGTCACTCTTTCACACACACAGAGCAGGGAAAGTGGCTCCACTCCCCAGAGACATTTCGGTGGATTCAGCAGACAGCTCATGACAGTCAATGGACGACAGCAGCAGCCTGGCCACTGCCATTCTTTTCAGTTATTTTTGTGTATTTTATTGTCAAACACACAGGATATGTGCAGTGAAATGTTTTGTTTTACAGGGTCAGCCATAATAGTACGGCGCCCCTGGAGCTAATAAGGGTTAAGTGCCTTGCTCAAGGTCACATCGACACATCTTTCACCTTGTCGGCTCGGGTATTCAAACCAGCAACCTTTTGGTTACTGGCCCAACACTCTAACCGCTACACTACCTGCCACCCTGTATTCATTTAGCTTATATTCATATAGCCATTCATATGGCTAGTAATAAAGCACAGAGATGGATGCTTTTGTTCCTCACCTCGTTGTTCAAATAACATGCTGCTCTACATGTAGAAAACTTGAGTGGACGCGTGGAGCCACTCACTCTACTAGGCCTGTCCCTGCCACCAAAACATCTTGCCTGACCAAAAGTCGTCTGTTCTTTCGACCAATTAACTGGTCTAAATTTTAAAAAGCGTCTATAAAATCAACAATATGCATTACGCTTGTCTGATGCCTGACGTGGATGTTGATTCAGAGGGGTTGGGTTAAATGCAGAAGATACATTTCAGTCGAATGCATTCAGTTGTACAACTGACTAGATATCCCCTTTCCCTTTAAGCACACTTACGCATCCATCTATTCTGCCAACAATGCCTTAGTGTATGTCCCATCTCCTGATTGGATTATAGGAGCCTAAACCCACGTGAGTGATTGAAAGATGATCTGAGGTCCACACTCCTGTCCAGTTGGTGGCAGTAATGCACCTTAAAGTTGGTTGCCAACTGCCATATAAACCCCAAAGAAGAAGCCTGACGGAGGAGAGATTACCAGAAACACTGTTTACCCTTCTATCTGTGGAATAATTGTCAGAGTAGAGGACCTTGTGCATTTCAGATAAAATAACAAGCCAATGTTTATATCCCAGGACAAATTAGCTAGCAACAGCAAGCCAAATTGCCATGAATGTTTAATGTTTTTCGACCTATCACCAAATGAATATAGTTGGTTCAGAGTTTGTTTTGATATTGATATTCCATTGAAACTAGGCTATGTGCGTGTAAATATACACTGCTCAAAAAAAAAGGGAACACTTAAACAACACAATGTAACTCCAAGTCAATCACACTTCTGTGAAATCAAACTGTCCACTTAGGAAGCAACACTGATTGACAATAAATTTCACATGCTGTTGTGCAAATGGAATAGACAACAGGTGGAAATTATAGGCAATTAGCAAGACACCCCCAATAAAGGAGTGGTTCTGCAGGTGGGGACCACAGACCACTTCTCAGTTCCTATGCTTCCTGGCTGATGTTTTGGTCACTTTTGAATGCTGGCGGTGCTTTCACTCTAGTGGTAGCATGAGACGGAGTCTACAACCCACACAAGTGGCTCAGGTAGTGCAGCTCATCCAGGATGGCACATAAATGCGAGATGTCGCAAGAAGGTTTGCTGTGTCTGTCAGCGTAGTGTCCAGAGCATGGAGGCGCTAGCAGGAGACAGGCCAGTACATCAGGAGACGTGGAGGAGGCCGTAGGAGGGCAACAACCCAGCAGCAGGACCGCTACCTCCGCCTTTGTGCAAGGAGGAGCAGGAGGAGCACTGCCAGAGCCCTGCAAAATGACCTCCAGCAGGCCACAAATGTACGTGTCTGCTCAAACGGTCAGTCTCCATGAGGGTGGTATGAGGGCCCGACGTCCACAGGTGGGGGTTGTGCTTACAGCCCAACACCGTGCAGGACCTTTGGCATTTACCAGAGAACACCAAGATTGGCAAATTTGCCACTGGCGCCCTGAGCTCTTCACAGATGTGCTCAGTGTGAACCTGCTTTCATGTGACAGACGTGACAGTCTGGAGAAGGCCTATAGGTTCACCACTGAAGGCCTATAGGTTCACCACTGAAGACCTATAGGTTCACCACTGAAGACCTATAGGTTCACCACTGAAGACCTATAGGTTCACCACTGAAGACCTATAGGTTCACCACTGAAGACCTATAGGTTCACCACTGAAGACCTATAGGTTCACCACTGAAGACCTATAGGTTCACCACTGAAGACCTATAGGTTCACCACTGTACTAACCTGTCACACACTGAAGACTTATAGGTTCACCACTGTCACACACTGAAGACCTATAGGTTCACCACTGTACTAACCTGTCACACACTGAAGACCTATAGGTTCACCACTACACTGAAACCTAGGTTCACACTAACTGATGGCCTATAGGTTCACCACTGTACAAACCTGTCACACACTGATGGCCTATAGGTTCACCACTGTCACACACTGAAGACCTATAGGTTCACCACTGTACTAACCTGTCACACACTGAAGACCTATAGGTTCACCACTGTACCAACCTGTCACACACTGAAGGCCTATAGGTTCACCACTGTCACAACACTGAAGACCTATAGGTTCACCACTGTACTAACCTGTCACACACTGAAGACCTAGGTTCACCACACTAACCCGTCACACACTGAAGACCTATAGGTTCACCACTGTCACACACTGAAGACCTATAGGTTCACCACTGTCACACACTGAAGACCTATAGGTTCACCACTGTACTAACCTGTCACACACTGATGGCCTATAGGTTCACCACTGTACTAACCTGTCACACACTGAAGACCTATAGGTTCACCACTGTCACACACTGAAGACCTATAGGTTCACCACTGTACTAACCTGTCACACACTGAAGACCTATAGGTTCACCACTGTACTAACCTGTCACACACTGAAGACCTATAGGTTCACCACTGTCACACACTGAAGACCTATAGGTTCACCACTGTACTAACCTGTCACACACTGAAGGTATATAGGTTCACCACTGTACTAACCTGTCACACACTGAAGACCTATAGGTTCACCACTGTCACACACTGAAGACCTATAGGTTCACCACTGTACTAACCTGTCACACACTGAAGACCTATAGGCTCACCACTGTACTAACCTGTCACACACTGATGGCCTATAGGTTCACCACTGTACTAACCTGTCACACACTGAAGACCTATAGGTTCACCACTGTACTAACCTGTCACACACTGAAGACCTATAGGTTCACCACTGTACTAACCTGTCACACACTGAAGACCTATAGGTTCACCACTGTACTAACCTGTCACACAGATGGCCTATAGGTTCACCACTGTACTAACCTGTCATACAGATGGCCTATAGGTTCACCACTGTAACCTGTCACACACTGGAGGCCTATAGGTTCACCACTGTACTAACCTGTCACACAGATGGCCTATAGGTTCACCACTGTAACCGGTCACACACTGGAGGCCTATAGGTTCACCACTGCGCAAACATGTCTATAATAGATAAAAAGGCTGTTAAGATATTCATGTTTCAGGAAAGGAGTGTGTATATTTGGCCTGGAGAAGCAGTTCTATGTGCTGACTGAATGGAAGCTGATAATTATGAGTTTTTTAATCTGGGAAGAAATTATGAGTCCGCACTGTCCAAGACAGAGTCAAGACCGAGTACAAATGTATCCAAAATGTAGAGAAGACCGAAACACTCAAAATCTGGTCTCGAGTACTACTATTGTAAAAATAGCCTACATATAAAGCCAACAAATAAAAAACAATACAGCCTACAGGTAGAAAATAACATTATAAAAATAAATATCCTATAAATCACATTGGCTATGCATTGCCTGTCTGCAAGGAACTTGAAACATTGTATCAACTTGTGTCAGCCCAAAGCTCATGCTAACAAACTTGCAACATTGTAGAAAATATTTTGGGCCCTCAGTTTTGCTCCAGTGAGCTCAGAACAGACTGTAGGCTATAAGAGCTCATCGGGTAGGACGTTTCCACTGGATTAGAGCACAATATTTTTCCCTTTCACGCTAAGTGGTTATCGAAAGGGAGAGAGCTGAAAAGATATTCGAAATACATTGAGGACTATTGTCATTCTCAACGGATGTAATAACAGACTGTTTGCTTGAAGTGAAGAAAACATTACTTTGAGAAGCTCCACAGCCCATTAGTGGTGGTGCGTTAAGCCAATAAATACTATAAGATCCTTAAAATTGGCCTACATTTGAGCACAGGCAAGGTAGCCTATAGTCCTACTTCTATGCGTAATCAGGTACAAATTGGGGGGAGACCGCACATTCTGGAGAGACGTGCATTATGCATCCTAGCCACACTCCCCTTCCTCTTGGATTAGATCAGAAAAGTGTCTCATATTTAATAAATAAATATAGTACCAGTCAATGGTTTGGACACACCTTATCATTCAAGGGTTTTTCTTTATTTTTACTATTTTCTACATTGTAGAATAATAGTGAAGACATCAAAACTATGAAATAACACGTGGAATCATGTAGTAACCAAAAAGTGTTAAACAAATCTAAATATATTTTAGATTTGAAATTCTTCAAAGTAGCCACCCTTCCCCTTGATGACAGCTTTGCACACTCGTCTTACAATGTAGAAAACAGTAAAAATAAAGAAAAACACCAGAATGAGTAGGTGTGTCCAAACTTTTGACTGGTATATGTATATATATATATCTGTATATATTTGCTACAGCTCAAAAAAAAAAATCTTAGTTGACCAACAGCCTAACGACCAAACAATCAACTAATTGGAGTCAGCCCTAGTGTCCACATGCAGTCACGCACGCACACACACACACACTTACGGGTCATCCACATCACTCTCAGTCTCACTGTCTGGCCTCTCTCTTTCGGCCTCCCTCTCCCTCTCAGGGGCCAGGTCATCTGTGGAGGGAGTTGGCCTTGTGGGTCCTCTCTCCAGGGTGGGGGGGTCCTCATTGGCCTCCTGTAGCAGCACTGCACCCCCCTGAGACTCTGAGAAAGACAGGAAAAGGGGGTATTTTCGCAATGATTCAAATCTCTGATAGTTATCTGGTAATACCAATGTTTGTGTTATGTAACTTTTATGTTTCTTTCATGAGTTTGAAATCATGGTAGAAATTGCAATCTTGTTGGGATTTGGGTAGAATTTAACTAACAACCTACCTGTTTTCAGACTGGCAGCTTGGGGATGATTGATTGGTTGTTGGCCCTCACCAGACTGAGTAGAGGCGTCTGATTGGGTTGGTGCCAGGAAAGGGACCAATGAATGCCAGGGAAACACAGGAACTGACCGGGGTTCCACGTTGGTCCAGACTTTAAAAAAAAAAAATACAAAGAAATGGTTAGGCCTACTCCTTTCATAACAGTTTATGGACTCACAATATGTCCAGACAATACACTCCTCATAGTAAGCTAGCCCAAACATATTTTTATAAAATCTCAACATCTGATAAACAATCTCAACTTTCATATAAACAAGATTCTATTTCCAGATTTGGGGAACATAGTGTTGTTAGCCCGTACTTGCTAATAGTTTATTTATGACAATATGACAATATTAACACTTTTCTAGTACGGTCAAGAAGTGACTATCAAAGGCCCATCTTCCCAGAACCAGTGGCCCACTGGCTTAACCAATTAGCCTCAGGTATATACTCATGGCTGTTGCTGCTGCCCATATGGGACACCTCTGGAAACTCACCAGCAGGTGAGCATCAATCAGCCATGAGAAAGACCTGTATATACCATTTATATCACACTGTAAATTCATAATGCTACAATACTCAAAATGGTGCTGGAGACAAATATGAAAAACACACAGAGGTAGTAAATGACCATGACTGACCAAACATGCTCAGTCCTTGACGGAGGTATTGAGGGCTTTCTGACGAATACATGGTTGAAAAGGGTCCTTTATTGTGTTTTTCCAAAAACGTGAGTCAATTAAAAAGGGTCCTTGAAAACGTCCCTTTACAATGTCAGATAAAAATCCATGTGTTCAAACATCCATCAGTGATCCAAGATCGTATAGTGGATGGCAACTCCATCGATGAAACAAGAACGCAACAGTGCTCGATAGTGCCTGTATCTGACGCTTATCTTCAGATTGCGGTCATCACGCACAACGTTCACTGCAATAGACGCACTGCTATTATGATTTACCCGGTGGCGCACAGATATCTGTAAATGTTGATTTCTGATTAAAATGAAGTCCCAGGCTTATCGGTCAACAACATGAGACCAGCTCACGCTTTCATATTTTCAGAATGCCGCATTCTCTGCGAGCAGCCTATTTATTCACGCGCATTGACGATAACAACTATATTTCCCCAGTGCAGAACATGAAATACGGGGAATAACACAATGTAAAATGGATTGCCAAATAGTCACAAGTTGCAACAGGATACAGATGGGACAATATGTTAAATATCATCGGAGAAGTATGTGTTCCTCTTGATCTAATAACCCCTGATGTACCCTCGTCTGTTTGTTTACATTACTGGAGTGCTGCGGTCATGAGTAAGTTAACTAGGCCTCACCCTCATCCACGGAGTAAATTGGCACATCAGTCCGAGACATACGCTATCCTCGCGGCCATGTTCAACTTGTCTCTACACATACTCGCTTCAGTTTAGCAATGTACAAATGGTACGAAAGGCTAGTAAATTTTTTAGGGCAGAAACGATCTCCGGAGTATTCGATTTATTGCATCTAGTTGACCAAGAATGTCTGACAGCTAGCTTGGACGACACTAACATGAATTGCTAGCAGTGGATAGCAAGCTGGCTAGCTAACTATGTGCATTAGCTATCTGGCTAGCTTTTTGTTATGCAAATGCTCAAAATGACAAAGCTATCAAATTCATCATCCTGATAGATTTGTTTATTGAAGGGATGTGTATGTCTGAATCTATCAATCAATTGCGTATGCATCGGACCGTGTGTAAAGTTATACACAACTACTAGTTAGCTGAATGAACACAGGCTAGCAGCAGCTATTTGCCATCCATAAACTCCAGTGCAGGCTATGCTCAGCAACATCATGCTTTTACTTTGGATGTTATTGCTGAAGTTTGGAGGACAAGTGGCAACCCCAATTGTTTATCTTACGTTAGCTGGCCACCACAGATGGGTTTATTGCAGTCTACATTGACGCAAGTATCACATCAAATTTATATAGCCCTTCAAACATCAGCTGATATCTCAAAGTGCTGTACAGAAACCCAGCCTAAAAATCCAAACAGCAAACAATGCAGGTGAAGAAGCACGTAGCACTGCAATTGTCAGTCAAAATAACCTGTGTTACTTCAAAATACAGCCGACTGGTTCAACTCGAGAAGGCAACCCGAGCTTCAAGTGCACCGGCCCCTGGCCCTGCACCCGCCGAACAGAAACAGAAAGCAGTCAAAGAAACGCAATTATTGTCCTCATGTCACTACCCTTCCTTTACACAACATATGTCTGTTACTATTGTTTTTCTTCACACCATGAAACCACTTATTTGAGGAACAATGACTGCGGAGTACTAGATCTATAAGATGGTAGCTAAATTTACTAAAACCTGCCTGAATACGCCTGCATTTTTTACTCCCAAAACCGTTAGCTACCTGCCTGTTTAGCCGTATGGTTACTGTCAGCATCCAACATTGATATTCTATTGCTTTGGCACAAACTCATATTCAAATGTAAAGCAACGTGAAATCGTATTCACCATCAATTAACTTTCTACCACACAAGGCGTATCACATGCAGGTGTGCGTAAAACTGGTGCATTCACCCATCTCCCACTGGCTCTCCATTTGCTGGTTAAATCCAAAGACCCACTGTTTTTGCAAGCTAGCCACCAATGCGCTACCCCCACTAACGTTGATATATATTTTTTAAACACCACCTTGGCCTCAGTCGGCTCCCGCACACACCCCTACCTCGTATCTATCAACGTCTCAAAGAGATAATCGACTGAAAGTATAGTTAGCAAAAGTATTTCACTCCAACGCTGTCATGAGCAGCAGCGATGATGATAACTCGGACCCAATGACAGAAAGTGGGGCGAGACCAGAGCACTGTTCTATGTTGGTTGCTGCTCCCCTTGGACCAAAGAAAACGACATAATTGAGCTCAACGGCAGAAAACCGAAGCAAGAGACCAGCTGGAGATGCTCTGACACAGATCCGTGGTATCGTGGGCTTTATATAGAAATAGCAGCTCGAGGTCCGGTGCGATCTCCGCCTGCAGCAGGTCACTTCGCGCGCGCCCACTCCTGTCCGTCAGCTCCGCAGGTATTTGTAGTAGAAAAGTTAACGTATCATAACATCTCCTCACTTTAGCTCAACTCTCTTCTCCACAATTTCTTCTCTCTGGCTTCGTCTGGCCCTTTCTTTCTTTTCCCCTCCCTCTTGTTGTAAACTAGGCTGCCCCCTCTCGCTCTTTCACTGTGTCAACCTCGCCCATCCGTGCCCCGCCCTTTCTCTACATCTAAGCTCCGCTATTGGTCAAGGCAGCCACCTGTCATCCCACCGCCGTGACCGCTGATTGGTTCAAATATACACTGGAATGTCAGTCATATGCAAATCTCATCGGTCAGTCACTGATCACTGCACTGAAATAGAGCTCCTAAAAAAAGACATAAAATTGGAACATGACTTCGTATTGGCTCTTATGTTATTCAATCCAACCGTTACGTATCTGTCGTTAATTTATTGGCTACAAAGCCCAAGTTCCCCAACCTGAATCATACCGCAATAATTACTTTACATAATCCCGCCCATGTCCCATCTCCATTGGTCTATTTTAGGTAGTATGCAAGATTGATTGCAGAGCAAGCAAATCGAACAGAGACACTCGGATGGAGGACAACAAATCGCTTGATAGAAGTTTAAATAATGATAGTTTAAAAAAACACATGCAGTACCGAGTTCGTCCATCTGCATAGCGGGCGCTCTAGAAATCAAACTTTGAAGTGGAGCTGTGAATCAGTTTCCACTAGATAGCACAGCCACAAAGTCAAATTGGCAATATAGTAAAAATGTATGAAAACAAAAATGTGCTTTTTGGTCTTAAATTAAGGTTAGGGTTAGGCAAGGTTAGCAGTGGGGTTGCAAATGACAAGTGTTTTAACTACTTCGCAGATATGAAACAAACAGACAAGTTAAAAATATCAGATAAAAATAAAATAAATTCCAAGTTTATGCTACAAAAACAACTTTTATAAAATGTTTTAAAAATAGGTTCTATTTGACTCAACATCCCATGAGGTATACTAAGGCATTGTTGCCAGAATAGATGGATGCAGTTGAATGCATGATTATAATTCACCAATACACTTCTTGGTAGTCCAAAACATATTGCTATCAGGTTGTAAATCACAGCTGGCCTGGTACATTGTTTTCTGCCTCCATTCTGGAAGCACTGTTTCAGTTTCAATGACTGAATATTTTGGACAAAAACTGACAAATGTAACTAAGGCTGGAATGCCAATAGGGCTCTTTCATACCGTCCCTAGGAGGGGTGCGTCACTTGAGTGGGTTGAGTCACTGATGTGATCTTCCTGTCTGGGTTGACGCCCCCCCTTGGGTTGTGCCGTGGCGGAGATCTTTGTGGGCTATACTCGGCCTTGTCTCAGGATGGTAAGTTGGTGGTTGAAGATATCCCTCTAGTGGTGTGGGGGCTGTGCTTTGGCAAAGTGGGTGGGGTTATATCCTTCCTGTTTGGCCCTGTCCGGGGGTGTCATCGGATGGGGCCACAGTGTCTCCTGACCCCTCCTGTCTCAGCCTCCAGTATTTATGCTGCAGTAGTTTATGTGTCGGGGGGCTAGGGTCAGTTTGTTATATCTGGAGTACTTCTCCTGTCCTATCCGATGTCCTGTGTGAATTTAAGTATGCTCTCTCTAATTCTTTCTCTCTTTCTCTCTCTCGGAGGACCTGAGCCCTAGGACCATGCCTCGGGACTACCTGACATGATGACTCCTTGCTGTCCCCAGTCCACCTCCAGTTTCAACTGTTCTGCTTGTGATTATTATTATTTGACCATGCTGGTCATTTATGAACATTTGAACATCTTGGCCATGTTCTGTTATAATCTCCACCCGGCACAGCCAGAAGAGGACTGGCCACCCCACATAGCCTGGTTCCTCTCTAGGTTTCTTCCTAGATTTTGGCCTTTCTAGGGAGTTTTTCCTAGCCACCGTGCTTCTACACCTGCATTGCTTGCTGTTTGGGGTTTTAGGCTGGGTTTCTGTACAGCACTTTGAGATATCAGCTGATGTACGAAGGGCTATATAAATACATTTGATTTGATTTGACAATCAAACTAGCAAGGGCTATGATAACAAGTAAGTCATAACATGGCTAATAGACTAGCATATCTATTTATGTAGCAAGCTAAAAACACAGAGCCTAACATTAGTTAGCTAGCTAGCTGCTAGGAGGAAGTCATGCCATTGGAGGAGTGGGTGAGTGACTTTTTTTTCCCAGCTAGAGATGCAGGTGTCATTTGGTTAGCTAGCAAGAACTTGAATAACTGTCATCCAGTTATCTAGCATATCTCTTGCGTTAGCAAATTCACTCTGGCTATCTAGCTAGCCTAGTGGTTAGAGTGTTGGGCCAGTAACTGAAAGCTTGCTGGATCGAATCCCGAGCTGACAAGGTGAAAATCTATCGTTCTGCCCCTTGAGAGAATGCCAAGAGTGTGCAAAGATGTCATCAAGGCAAAGGGCATACTTGGAAGAATCTCAAATATAAAACATTTTGATTTGTTTAACACTTTTTTGGTTACTACATGATCCCATTTGTGTTATTTACTAGTTTTGATGGCTTTACTATTATTCTACAATGTAGAAAATAGTGCAAATAAACAAAAACCCTGGAATGAGTAGGTGTGTCCAAACCTTTGACTGGTACTGTATGTTTTTATTAGGTTTTATTTACTGCTGTGTCTATTAATTGTCCAAACGCATGGCCACTTTCCCACTCTATATTGCTATAGAATTCTCACAAATGCCTTACTATACGTTGTTCCCAAACATTCTATTAATTTATGAAAACATGAAAAAAAAAAAAAAACATGCTCGCTTAGAATATATATATATATTTTTTAAGTGTAATATTCTTCCTGGTGGTGTATATGAACTGATTTTTTAAATCAAATGTCATGTTGCTAAAATTCTGTCAGTTCCACTAAGGTTAGAGTTAGGTTTAAAATCCTATTTTAAGGAGATGAATTGTAGAAATAGGCAGGGATTATGACTTTGTGGCTGTGGTAACTAGTGACAACCCGGGGATGCCTGTGAGACCACACTATCTGTATCTTTGGGCTTTTTGTTATTAAATGCATTAATAATATTTCCAGACAATTCCCTTCCACATTCCAGGGATCATGTCATTTATCCTCTGAGCCTGTAGGGTTATTACAGTGTAATAACATCAACCAGTCATCTAGCATCATCTAATGTAGCCTACTCTCTGATGTTATAACTGCTGTTCAGTGCTCAGCCATGTGTTTTGTGACTCAGCAGTGCATACACACACACACCATGTGACTGAATTACAGGAATGCTAAAAAGAGACAGAGTATTGGTAATGAGTAATTAGCAGCATTAGAGAAGCTTAGAAGAACCAACGCTAATGTCTTTTCCAACTAGACTACTATTCTACTACTTCTTCAACTAATTGCTCCACTACCATTGTGTTTTAAATAGTGGCAGTACAGACAGCAGCAGCAGTTCTACATAATGGTAGTCATGAGCATTAGAAGTATTAGAAGTAGCCTAATGGTTGTGGAACGATGAAATACATTTTCACCACCATAAAATCTGATGGTTGGACAATTATTCACTCTATTACAACATGTTATTTAACCACATGTGTACGCCACAGACACACACACACACACACACTGCTATGTGTGGTTGGAACACACACTGGCATGTAAACTGAGTGGTAAATGATTGAGTTGTTTGTGGAGCGTTTCTCTCAGTTTCCGTGTCATTAGTCAGAGACGGAGAGGGGAGGCGAGCAATGATGTCATTTTCCACCATAAAAAGCCCATTAAATTCCAGAATATACATTTTCTAAATGTTTCCATAGTGCAGCTTAACATTCCCTAGACTGACTTTTAAATGTGTGTGTGTGTGTATATGTTGAGCACACACATCATGCACACACACAACAAGCACACACTCTTTCTTACAGATACAAGAACACAAGCGTGTACTGTATACACATGCACACCTGTACACACATACGCAGTCGCACTTACACACAAACCAGGACTGAGAAAGAAAATGAGTGGTGGAGGTTTTAGAAACAGGGAAAAATGGGTGGGAATAGAAGAGAGGGAGGTAGTATCAGTGTAAAAATAGACAAACAGTCATTCTGTGTAGAGGGGAGGAGAGAGGGAGGGAAAACAGAACAATCTCTTATGGGAGGAAGGGTGGAGAGGCCAGAGATGGGGGAGATGGATCACACACACACACACACACACACACACACACACACACACACACACACACACACACACACACACACACAGTGCAGTGAGTACAAACACACAAATCAACTACTAAGGGCACTGACTGCAACTCCTATTACTGGATAAAGGTTGCCTATAGATGTCCACATCATTTATCACTAATACTGCTGCTAATAGAAAACATACACACATTATGACAAATTGAGTGTGTTGGCACAGTACATCTAAACACAATTCTCACTAATAGCTGCAAATAGCGTACTTCATAACACACAGTCTAAACTATGACAAATAGTGTATCTAATACCCTCCAGCACAGTGTCCATTTTATTTGAAGTGTTCTGTTCAAATACAATAGAGGGAGGGTCTAATCTCCCTCTTCTAGCCAGTCATCTCACAGGGATCTTTGGGAGCCAGCCAATAAGGTCACAGCGAGCGCGACTAGCTCAGATCAGGCAGATGTTGTTGTCATAGTAAAGGACTTATATTAACGTTCCAGAACCACTACTGAAAGACAGACATACAGTATCTGCTCTCAGCTACTGTCAACAGCATCCTACCTTTTTGCTTAAATGAAAAATTCAGGAAAAATTTAAAGATTAACTTCATCAACTTTTAAATGGCAGTCGAAACAGCCTTGTTTTTTGAAGTGTTCTAATCTGTCATTCATTGTGTTGTCCATTCAGCTGGGATTTTCTCCCCCGTCTCTGAGGGAGTCACTTCTGTCATGGGAATGCCCAAGCCTGTGGCGTTAAGCGAACGGATAAACTAATGGGCATTAGACCCGACCTCGACGAAAAAAGTCAGAGACTACAGCTTTGAAACTGACCTGAGCTCTGATCATGTCAATACATATAAACGGCTACAGAGAGCGACAGAGGGAGAGAGGGGAGGTTGCAGCCCTGTCGCTGAGGGTACACTGTTATTAAACTACACTGAACTAAAACATCTACGCATGCCACAATCAACAGCCTGATCAACTCTATGCAAAGGAGATGTGTGGTGCTGCATGAGGCAAATGGTGGTCAACATCTACTGACTGGTTTTCTGATCCACGGCTCTACCTTTTTAAATGAAAGGTATCTGTGATCAACCAATGGATATCTCTATTCCCAGTCATGTGAAATACATAGATCAGAACCTAATGAATGTATTAAATTAACTGATTTCCTTCTATGAACTGTAACTCAGTAAAATCTTTGAAATTATCGCGGATTATATTTTTATTCAGTATATTTTGTGCGTAAAGGCTCTACAAACCAGTTTTTTATGAGTTTATAAATGCTTTCCTAACCCTATATAATCTACAAGATGATGAAACAGAGATAAATATACACGTATTTTCATGTCTTTCTTTCATTGATCCCTAATATCTGAACTGTTCCCTCCATATAGTCTGTTGAGACAATTCTAATTAAAGGTGCCACATTTAAAGGGATGGCTTTAGATACATTGAATCAAAACTCAATGAGAAAATCTGTTGGCCGGCAAGTGGGTGGGTTTTCAGCGGTTGAATAAAATGTATTCAGAGCGCACAAGGGAACCACGCCGGAAAAGCCTGCTTTGTACCTGGCATAAGGTAAGTGTGAATACCATACCAACTACTGAGAGTGCGTAGGAAAGGCGTGCGTAGGAAAGGTATTCATTTCCTATGTCTGAATTGGGCCCACAGTGATGATATAAAAAGAAAAAGACTAGATGGGGGCTTTAACATATGCAAGTTATACAAGAGTAATTTCGTTTGGTAGGCTGTGTGATTATGTTTGGTAGGAAAGAATGTTGGGTAGCAACAAATGAAACAGCACGCGGGTGCAGACAGATCACAGAACAACAGGCAGGAAATACAAGAGATTATCAATAGACATTCAAGCCATTAAATTGAGGATAGACTAAACATAGAATTATGAGATCACTTGGGCTGAATACTCCCCTACCTCTGAGAGACCTAATAGATCACCATGCAGACTTGACTGAATAGTGACAAACTACTAGTCCTCCGGACAAAATGAAAGGACATGGAGAGGAGAGTGTTGAAATTAAAGGGAGAAAATCTCGAAAGAGAGAGACCACCTCAGCTAAGCTTAACGATCTCCCTCTCCTGTCTCTGATTGGTGGAGCTCTGCACTGTATCTGTGTAGGAGTTTGTTCTCATCGAACCAAAAGCTACATATTGAGGGACTGCATAATACTCTGTGTGAACAGGAATATCTTCACACTGTATGAGGTGTTGATCTGTGCTGCGGGTGTGTGTGTGTGTGTTTGTGCGTTTATGTCCAGTTTCTCTGAAGGTGTTCCCGGTTCTCTGACATGAGGTTCTACGTGAAGTCCCTGACTTTCCGCCCCCTCCAACACCGACCCTGACTCCCACTCTCACCTGACATCACATATAGGGGCACGCCACAGTCTCTCTCTCTCGCCTCTTTCTCCCTCCAACACCGACCCTGACTCCCACTCTCACCTGACATCACATATAGGGGCACGCCACAGTCTCTCTCTCTCGCCTCTTTCTCCCTCCAACACCCACCCTGACTCCCACTCTCACCTGGCATCACATATAGGGGCACGCCACAGTCTCTCTCTCTCGCCTCTTTCTCCCTCCAACAACCACCCTGACTCCCACTCTCACCTGACATCACATATAGGGACACACCACAGTCTCTCCCTCTCTCGCCTCTTTCTCCCACCAACACCCACCCTGACTCCCACTCATCTGGCATCACATATAGGGGCACACCACAGCCTCTCCCTCTCTCACCTCTTTCTCCCTCCAACACCCACCCTGACTCCCACTCTCACCTGACATCACATATAGGGGCACACCACAGTCTCTCTCTCTCGCCTCTTTCTCCCTCCAACACCCACCCTGACATCACTAGGGACACACCCAGTCTCTCCCTCTCTCGCCTCTTTCTCCCACCAACACCCACCCTGACTCCCACTCTCCTGACATCACATATAGGGGCACACCACAGCCTCTCTCTCTCTCGCCTCTTTCTCCCTCCAACACCCACCCTGACTCCCACTCTCACCTGGCATCACATATAGGGGCACGCCACAGTCTCTCTCTCTCGCCTCTTTCTCCCTCCAACACCCACCCTGACTCCCACTCTCACCTGGCATCACATATAGGGGCACGACACAGTCTCTCTCTCTCGCCTCTTTCTCCCTGACTCCCACTCTCACCCCAAATCCATCTCTCCCCCTCTCCCAAATCCTCTCCCCTCTTTCTCCCACTCCCCAAATCCATCTCTCCCCCTCTCTCTCCTTCCTCCTACTAGTCATTTGCTCTATCCAATTATAACTCGATTTGCCACCCTCCACAGTTACCACGGTAACAGTCATGTTGGGCACAGGTCCCCATGTCACTTGTGGAGACCAATGGCCCCTGAACGCACCACAACACACACCACCCTCCACCTGGCCTCTGTGTCTTCCCTAGAGACAGAGTGTTATGATGTCATCTATTCATGCGTAATCAAATCATGGAATTCAGCTTCTGTAAAAACGCAGAACTAGTGTGCGTCACGTCCACCTGAAGCTTTCCTGAGACCATAAGCTGTGTGTGTTTCAGTGTGTGATCCAGCCTGCCCAGACCTATCATGGACATGGGTACAAGAGATGCTCAGTGTTCTTCGGTACACACATATCCACCATCGACAGTCGAGCTCTTTATCGTCTGTTATTTACAGACACAGGACACATGCGCACTAACACTGAGCATTACCATGTTCAGAGCACAGTACTTCTCCTGTTCTCACTCCCTAGCCACTGATCTAGGATCAACTCAACATTGCCAAACCCTAACCATTATAGGGGGGAACACACCAAACTGACACCAGATCAGCGTCTAGGTGCACCGTCCTCCCCTGTCCCTGTTCTGTGGCTGAGATGTAATGTGTGTGTTTGTCCACCTGGAGGCAGTATGAGCCAGCAGATAAAGCACCAGCAGACGGACAGAGCCATGCCAGACAACCTGGGAAAACACTCAAGCAGGAGAGAGAGGAGGAGAGCGGGAAGAGAGATGTTCGACCTCCCTAAAATAAAAACTCCTCTCCTAAAGTAAAGCTAAGTCTAACTTAGGTCGGAGAGCACCTGTACTTCAGAGGAACATTAAAAATGCACTTTTAGACCCCCCAAAAATAGATATGTTTTATGAAGTACAATCGTGACGCATAAGCCTGCCCTTGTGTATTTGACTATATATACATGGTAATATAACTATCACGATACGAATGAGTGTTAGTCTATCTAGATGTGTGGTAGTCTGTTGCCATGGTCTGGGAGCCAGTGCGGGGCTTTAAGTGTTACGTAAAGGGGGAGGGGGGTTGTTATTCCCGGGTATCTGTATCCGGGTAGACAAGGATGGTGAGAGGGGAGAGGAGGAGACTGCAGTGCTATGGAGCGAAGGGTTAACATGGAGAATGGGAGCTTTTTGTGTTTTGGGAAAGGCAGAGCGAGACAAGAGAAAGGAGAGGGGAAGAGACGGGTCTCCAGTTGTTTTTCCTGAGTGTGTGTGTGTGTATAAGTGAGTGCCCTGTGTTGTGTGTGTGTGTGTGTATAAGTGCATAAGTGAGTGCCCTGTGTTGTGTGTGTGTGTGTGTGTGTATAAGTGAGTGCCCTGTGTTGTGTGTGTGTGTGTGTATAAGTGCATAAGTGAGTGCCCTGTGTGTGTGTGTGTGTGTGTGTATAAGTGCATAAGTGAGTGCCCTGTGTTGGGTGTGTGTGTATAAATGAGTGCCTTGTGTATGGTGTGTGTGTGTGTGTGTATAAGTGAGTGCCCTGTGTATGGTGTGTGTGTATAAGTGAGTGCCCTGTGTTGGGTGTGTGTGTATAAGTGAGTACTCTGTTTTAGGTGTGTGTGTATAAGTGAGTGCCCTGTCTTGGGTGTGTGTGTGTGTATAAGTGAGTGCCCTTTGTTGGGTGTGTGTGTGTATAAGTGAGTGCCCTGTGTTGCGTGTGTGTGTGTGTATAAGTGAGTGCCCTGTGTTGGGTGTGTGTGCATAAGTGAGTGCCCTGTGTTGGGTGTGTGTGTATAAGTGAGTGCCCTATGTTGGGTGTGTTTGTGTGCCCAGATTTGGGTGTCTGTGTCTGCCAGCCTGCTGTTGGGTAGGTGTGTGTAAAGGCGCTAAGCCCAGTCAGGCTGGCCGTGAAGCACTGACTATCCAGATTTCACCTCATAATGACAGAGAAAGCTGGAGTTTCCATTTGGCTCTGAGAAACTAACAGGGTCTACTAACTAACACAGGGCTGAGAAGTTAGTTCTAATAGACTCTGTATGAAGCACACACCAACCACACACACAGTCCCAACCTCACTACAAAAGGTTCATTCATGCTACATACAGTAGATTTGTATTCCAGAAAGTAACGGCATAAACTTGTTTGAATGGGCCTGGCCAGAACTAGGCTACTGCTGTAGGTGGTCATTTTAAAGGTGGAGCACATAGCCTAACTAGAATAAGAAGTGAAACCGTTGATTTGAATTATTTAGAGAACAGTCAGATTCTGAAATCAAAATGTTAGAGTAGGCGTGTCAAAATGGGAATGTAATGTAGAGGCCTAAGTTGTTTATCAGAGTTCTATTTATGCGTCCATGATGTTCCATATGATGTACAGCAAATTGCCCTTAGCAGGTAAAAGAGCCTGAGAAAAACAGTTGCCATGACTTTGTGTGATGTGTATTTCTGGCTGGGTTCTGTGGTAACATTAACAGTACAAACTTGGAAATAAAGATTTGACCCTGAGCACTTCAACGTCAACTACATATCAATTTAGAGAGCTACATCAGAATTCTCGTCTTGTGTTCATGTTCAAATGTTAACTAAAATGTCAGAGATGAACCGAAAGAGGCAGGACTATGTCTTTCCACTTCCACTGACTGCGAAGGGAAGGGGAACTGCGTAACGCCAGCTTCTATTTGTACTGCATGTTGTGTGTGTACATCGGTGTATGGGAGCGTTTGCTTTGTTGCCATGGCAACAGACATTTGGCACGTACACATCATTTCCGGTGTTTGATGATTGATGCGTGGTTGCACACACACACGCGACTTACAATGCATCATGCACATATGACATACTTTTCCCTTTCATCCTCTCTCCCTCCACCTCATCCTTTTCTCATGTAGTCGCTCAATGGTTCTATCAATTTTACAGCACTACCCTCTGCTCTGACATTGACCCTCTTACTCCCTTTATAAAATGAACTTTGAGTTACAAACACACATGCACAGTCCCTAAATCCAGAGTTCCGTCTCAGTTTGAGTGTGGTTACATTTCCCAGCTCCATCCCTCAGCTCACCAAACCGAGTGTCAGGGCTACTGTTAGGCTGAAACACAAATCCCAGACTGTGGCTTTAGTGTGTGACGATAATAAACATGAATAAATGGAACATTGTATTGGATGGGTGGAAGGAGGAGTGGAAACAGGGAAGGAAGCTGCAGAAAACTCATCCTTCTGTCTCACTTCTTCAACAGAGTTCAATCTAATTTACCTGACTCACTCCTCCTCCTCCCTTCTCTCTCACATATCACCTCTAGCCAAAGCTGGAGGTCTACCAACTAACTCAATTGTACAGCCATTCTGTCTTTGTCGTTGTATGGAGGAGACCAAGGCGCAGCGTGGTAAGTGCACATACTTCTTTAATTAAAGAAAGAACATTGAACAAACTATCAAAACAACAAAACGAACCGTGAAGCTAATTTGCGTAGTGCAGACAGGCAACTAAACATAGACCAAGAACCCACAAACTACCCAAGGAATATGGCTACCTAAATATGGTCCCCAATCAGAGACAACGATAAACAGCTGCCTCTAATTGAGAACCAATCTAGGCAACCATAGACATATAGACCTAGACTTACAAAAAACCCACTCCTCCCGGCCTACAGGGAGGAGGTGAGGGCCCTCGGAGTGTGGTGTCAGGAAAATAACCTCACACTCAACGTCAACAAAACTAAGGAGATGATTGTGGACTTCAGGAAACAGCAGAGGGAACACCCCCCCATCCACATCGATGGAACAGTAGTGGAGAGGGTAGCAAGTTTTAAGTTCCTCGGCATACACATCACAGACAAACTGAATTGGTCCACTCACACAGACAGCATCGTGAGGAAGGCGCAGCAGCGCCTCTTCAACCTTAGGAGGCTGAAGAAATTTGGCTTGTCACCAAAAGCACTCACAAACTTCTACAGATGCACAATCGAGAGCATCCTGGCGGGCTGTATCACCGCCTGGTATGGCAACTGCACCGCCCTCAACCGTAAGGCTCTCCAGAGGGTAGTGAGGTCTGCACAACGCATCACCGGGGCAAACTACCTGCCCTCCAGGACACCTACACCACCCGATGCTACAGGAAAGCCATAAAGATCATCAAGGACATCAACCACCCGAGCCACTGCCTGTTCACCCCGCTGTCATCCAGAAGGCGAGGTCAGTACAGGTGCATCAAAGCTGGGACCGAGAGACTGAAAAACAGCTTCTATCTCAAGGCCATCAGACTGTTAAACAGCCACCACTAACATTGAGTGGCTACTGCCAACACACTGTCAATGACACTGACTCTACTCCAGCCACTTTAATCATGGGAATTGATGGGAAATGATGTAAATATATCACTAGCCACTTTAAACAATGCTACCTTATATAATGTTACTTACCCTACATTATTCATCTCATATGCATACGTTGATACTGTACTCTATATCATCGACTGCATCCTTATGTAATACATGTATCACTAGCCACTTTAACTATGCCACTTGGTTTACATACTTATCTCATATGTATATACTGTACTCGATATCATCTACTGTATCTTGCCTATGCTGCTCTGTACCATCACTCATTCATATATCCTTATGTACATATTCTTTATCCCCTTACACTGTGTATAAGACAGTAGTTTTTTTGGAATTGTTAGTTAGATTACTTGTTCGTTATTACTGCATTGTCGGAACTAGAAGCACAAGCATTTCGCTACACTCGCATTAACATCTGCTAACCATGTGTATGTGACAAATAAAATTTGATTTGATTTGATTTGAAACCCTAGACAAACAAAATCCCCTAGACAATACAAAAACTAAACAAACCACCCACCCTCGTCACACCCTGACCTAACCAAAATAATAAAGATAACTAAGATAACTAAGGTCAGGGCATGACACATTCAGTAGATAATGGAGGGGAGGGGGCTGGAATCATCTTATAAGTGACCTGCCCAGTGTGAAAGTATGTGATGTTATAATATATATATATATATATTTACTTGGCCACTTCTAAAATGTGCAGTTTTGTCAATTGGCATGCTGACTGCAGGAATGGCCACCAGAGCTGTTGCCAGAGAATTTAATGTAAATTTCTCTACCATAAACCGCCTCGTTTTAGAGAATTTAGCAGTAACGTCCAACCGGCCTCACAACTACAGACCACGTATAACCATGCCAGCCCAGGAACTCCACATCCAGCTTCTTTACCTGGGGAATCATCTGAGACCAGCCACCCGGACAGCTGATGATAATGAGGAGTATTTCTGTCTCTAATGAAGCCCTTTTGTGGGAAAAACTCATTATGATTGGCTGAGCCTGGCTCCTCCATGGCTGGACCCCTGGCCAGTCATTTGAAATTGTCACGACTTCCGCCGAAGTCGGCTCCTTTCCTTGTTCGGGCGGCGTTCGACGTCACTGGCTTTCGGCAGGCAGGGTGTAGTGGTGTATATCGATGACATTCTGATATACTCCGCTACACGCACCGAGCATGTGTCCTTGGTGCGCAAGGTACTTGGACGAGCATGACCTGTATGTCAAGGCTGAGAAATGCCTGTTCTTTCAGCAGGCTGTCTCCTTCCTAGGGTATCGCATTTCCACATCAGTGGTGGAGATGGAGAGTGACCGCATTGCAGCCATGCGTAATTGGCCAACTCCCACCATGGTAAAGAAGGTGCAGCGATTTTTAGGGTTTGCCAATTACTACCGGAGATTTATCCGGGGTTTTGGCCAGGTGGCTGCTCCCATTACCTCACTGCTGAAGGGGGGTCCTGTACGGTTGCAGTGGTCGGCTGAGGCGGACAGGGCTTTTGGGCAGCTAAGAGCTCTGTTTACTTCGGCTCCCGTGCCCATCCGGATCCCTCTTTGGCATTCATAGTGGAGGTGGACACTTCCGAGGCTGGGATAGGAGCAGTGCTCTTACAGCGCTTGGGTACGCCACCGAAACTCTGCCCCTGTGCTTTCTTCTCAAAGAAGCCCAGCCCAGCTAACTATGATGTGGGGGATCGGGAGTTGTTGGCTGTGGTTAAAGCATTGAAGGCATGGAGACATTGGCTTGAGGGGGCTAAACACCCGTTCCTCATCTGGACTGACCACCGCAACCTGGAGTACACTTCCGGGCAGCGAGGAGACTGAATCCTCGTCAGGCAAGGTGTTCTTTACCCGTTTTGTGTTTACCCTATCCTACAGATCAGGTTCCCAGAATAAGAAAGCAGACGCACTGTCCCGGCGGTATGACACAGAGGAGCGGCCCCATGGATCAGACTCCCATACTCCTGGCCTCCTGTCTGGTAGCGCCGGTCGTTTGGGAGCTGGATGCGGACATTGAGCAGGCGTTGCGTACAGAGCCCGCTCCCTCCAGTGTCCCATTGGGAGTACAGTATGTACGTTTCGTCTCCTGTCCGTGACCAGTTGATCTATTGGGCCCACACGTCTCCCTCCTCTGGTCATCCGGGGATCGGTCGGACGGTGCGCTGTCTGACTGGGAAGTACTGGTGGCCCACCTTGGCAAAGGACGTGAGGGTTTATGTTTCCTCCAGCTCGGTGTGTGCCCAGTGTAAGGCTCCGAGACACCTACCCAGAGGTAAGCTACACCCCTTACCCGTTCCACAACGACCTTGGTCACATCTGTCAGTGGATTTCCTAACAGATCTTCCTATTTCACGGGGAGACACTATGATCCTGGTCGTTGTTGTTACGTTCCCCAGATTATGTGTTGTAGATTGTGTATTTGCATGTGTTTATTTCAGGAAATGGCTTCCTGAAATCCCTCAAGCAGCTGATTGGTCGACTCCAGGGCTAATTGGAGAGCTGACCCCCCTCGTCAAGACGCAGCTGTCTCCAATTACCCATTCCTTCTGACACTATATAAAAGCCAGTGTTCTGTTCAGGGGGGAGATCTCTTCTTTTTGGAGGTAGAGATTTTGCTGGAGGTAGGGATTGCTGAGATTGATTGTGATAGAGGTTGATTTTGTTGGAAAGTGGTATGTTCTGTGAGTTTGTTGCTCAGATAGAGCTTATTTGACATCCTTTTGTTTCTTAGTTTGTTTGAAATTGTTTAATATTCTGTTTCATTTGTTCCCAGGGGGAAAGGGGAAGGCACCTAGGGAGTGTTTAGGCAAGAGGCCCGCGGGCATACATATACCCGTAGCATAATCGCTGTCTAGGCACACTAGGTAAGACCTGGGCGGACCACCCCTTGTATTTTGGTTAGGGCACCAGGTGGTGCTAAATTAGGTAAGTAGTGGGTAGGCAGGTAAGATAGGAGAGGGGGGGGGCTTTGAGATTTACTTTCTTTGCTTTGGTTCCGTCCAGCCCCTTTTCCCCATATTACCGTGTAAAGGAATAAAGTCCTTGTAAACGGTACCACATTCTGCCTGTTGTCATTCTTACTTGCACCTACAGTCCATACCTTTTTCGCTTCACAGAGAGTTTAGTTGTAGCAGGGTGTTGCGTTCCCTCTTCATAGAGGCGTGCGTAACAGTTGTGGATTGTTTTTCTAAGTCCTGTCGCCTCCTCCCTCTGGCCGGTCTTCCTACGGCCCTACAGACTGCGGAAGCCCTGTTTACTCACGTCTTCTGGCACTACGGGGTGCCTGAGGATATAGTGTCGGATCGGGGTCCTCAGTTAACGTTGAGAGTTTGGAAGGTGTTCATGGAACGTCTGGGGTCTTGATCAGCCTTACCTCAGGTTATCACCCCGAGAGTAACGGGCAGGTAGAGAGAGTCAACCAGGATATGGGCAGGTTTCTGCGGTCATATTGCCAGGAACGGCCGGGGGAGTAGGCAGCGTTCGTGCCCTGGGCCGAGATGGCACAGAACTCGTATCGCCACTTCTCCACTAACCTCTCCCCCTTTCAGTGCGTATTGGGGTACCAGCCGGTTCTGGCGCTCTGGCATCAGGGTCAGCCCGAGACTCCTGCGGTGGACGACTGGTTTAGGTGTGTGGAGGAGATATGGGAGGCCGCCCGTGTACACCTCCATCCAGCGAGCCACACGTTGCCAGAAAACCAGCGTGGACTGTCACCGCAGTGAGACCCTGGTGTTCGCATCGGGGGCCGGGTCTGGCTCTCGACCCGTAACCTGCCCCTCCGCCTGCCCTGCCGGAAGCTGGGACCGCAGTTTGTGGGGCCCTTCAAAGTCCTGAGGAGGGTGAACGAGGTATGTTACAGATTACAGCTTCACTCTGATTATCGTATTAACCCCTCGTTCCATGTGTCTCTCCTCAGGCCGGTGGTGGCTGGTCCACTCCAGGAATCTGAGGTGCGGGAGGTCCCTCCTCCCCTTTGGACATCGAGGGGGTCCCGGTGTACATCGTTCATTCCATCCTGGATTCGAGGCATCGGGCCTTCAGTACCTAATGGAGTGGGAGGGGTACGGTCCGGAGGAGAGGTGCTGGGTTCCAGTTGCAGATGTTTTGGATCCCGAACTGCTGCGGATCGCCCTGCGCCTCGCCCTCCGGGTCGTCCCCGAGGCCGGCTGTCAAGTCTCCTCTCCTTGTTCAGGCGGCGTTCGGCGATCGACGTCACCGGCTTTCTAGCCATCGCCGCTCCATTTGCCATATGTCCATTTGTTTTGTCTTGTCCCCTACACACCTGGTTTTCATCCCCTAATCAATCTACATGTATTTAGCCCTCTGTTTGCCATCATGTCTTTGTGTGTAATTGTTTATTGTTATGTGGTTTGTCAGGCGCATTATTTTTGTTATTTCCATGGTTTTGGCACTTGTATGTTTTTATTGTGCTATCAATTTGGAACGTAATTAAAGTGCGCCTGTTTGCTACACTCTGCTCTCCTGCACCTGACTTCGCCTCCGCTACACACGCTTAACAGAAATCCATAGATTAGGGCCTAATTTATTTCAATTGACTGATTTCCTTATATGAACTGTAACTCAGTAAAGTCTTTGAAGTTATTCCATGTTGCGTTTCTGTTTCTGTTCAGTGTATATAATGTCACTTTTATCTGCAACATGATAGGCTATTCGTTGTGTGTGTGTAGCAGTATTGTAGAGGCCTGTTCGTATGTGTAATTTACAATTTACACATACAAAGCTCATCGTAACTACGCAGTAAGTACACACCTCCCTAGTTTCTCTATGCACAAACAAGAACTCACACCCTCTTTCTCTCAAGAGAGAGAAAACACTCACATACACTTGTCTCGCAAAGACAGACAAATAGCTAGACCTACAACACATACAATCACACTGAATACAACAGGCCATCTAAATGACAAAACCATTGCTCCAGCGAAGATGGAGAAATGTTGATTCACTGTTTATTGATCACACACACAGAGAGAGAGAGAAAGAGAGCCCACACAGGCGCTTGAAGCACAGAGGATTCTTTACACACCCACATGCACTCTGGCACTGTAACGTGCGCATGCAAACACACACAACTATAAAATGGACGAGCCCAACGCAACTCACTCAAATATAACTCCCAGACCTTATTTTACCCCTTCATACTATACAACATGACACAGAAACACACACACAGAGACAAACGCTCACACATCGCGTCACTGATAAGTGGTGTGAGTAGATAATATCCTTTGGGGAAAGGCAGCTAACCAACCCCCCCCCCAGAAACTGACACACACACCAGAATGGTAGAACTGACTGTACTGGTGCAGTGGTAGCCTACATACCGTATCCTGACTGGGACTGTACCCCTTCTTACAGTCAGACGGCACTGCAGAGATGGGACTGAGAGGATGTCAGTAGCATTCTCTCAAAGACAAAACACCAAATGTCATTCATCCTCCCATCCTCTCTTTTAGAGGCTTCCCCACTCTCTATCTAAACCCAGTCTCAAATAATGTTGACACACACACACCCAGCGAGAGATGGGGGAAACGGTCCGTATGTGGCCTACATTACATACAGTATATCCTGTATTTTATACCCATTTAAACTGAACTGATTTCCCTACTCTGACCCCTGGGTCAGTGCTATCTGAGATCCTTGGGATGTCCCTAAACTAAACCTAACCTTAATCCCTACTGTTACCCTAAGCTAAAGTATTTTAAAATGCCAACTTCAATGGGGTAGGGAGGTCCCAAGGAGCAAGGATAGCACGGACCGTAAGCCCTGCTGAACAGACCAGACATCCCAGTACCCTCCCTTCACTAAATGTCACTAAATTCATTCTGTTTAACGAGAAATGACCTGCCCAGAAGTCAATCCCTGTTCCGTAAATGTGAATTTGGTGGAAAATGAAACTAGGTAACCATTTTTCATGCTGCTGTTGCTGCTACAACAAACCGTGCATTCACGTTTCAAAAGCTCTTCCATTTCATGATGCCAACCTAGGTCCTCGCCTGGAGTTCAACACAATAATCAAAGCCTAGTAGTCACATTAAATAATCAGAACATTATAATCATAGCATCTCTCACCCCCCTGCATCCCTCTCCCTGTGCCTCTACCCAAATCTCATCCCTCCCTGTTCCTCTACCCAAATCTCATCCCTCCCTGTTCCTCTACCCAAATCTCATCCCTCCCTGTTCCTCTACCCAAATCTCATCCCTCCCAGTTCCTCTACCCAAATCTCCTCCCTCCCCGTTCCTCTACCCAAATCTCATCCCTCCCTATTCCTCTACCCAAATCTCATCCCTCCCAGTTCTTTGACCCCATCTCATCCCTCCCCTGTACCTCTACCCCATCTCATCCCTTCATGTCCAGGCTGTCTCCCAGTGTGTCTCACCTGTCCCGGGGCGTCCCATGATGATGTCTTTGCATGGTGTGGGGTGCAGGTTCTCTGCAGGCAGTATGAGGGGCAGCAGGGCTGTAGGAGAGGGGTGACAGGCCACTGGCTGCTGAACCTCCCCCCCAAACGAGCCTGTCCTCTCCGTCCTACCCCGCCCTTCCCCTGGGCTGGCTGGGTTGGTGAGGGGGGGTCCCGAAGAGGGGGGCGTGGTAGAGATGGAGATGCAAGCCAAAGCAGGGTAACCAGGGGTGACGGAGGTCAGGGAGGGCGGGGTGGATGACACCAGCACCAAGGTGGGGGTGGGGCTCTGGATGAGGACGGTGCCGTTGGTTGCAACGGCAGCAGCAGCGTTGATGGGTACAGGGACTTGGAGAGTGGAGACAGGCTGGGGAGTAACGCTGTTAAGACTCTTAGGATCACCTACTCCCCCACGGCCTAACGGACGCTCTGTGAACTTGGCCAGAGGAACCTCCGGGTTCCGCACGATCACTGGAGAGTCCCGCAAGGCCTGCTGGGATGTGGTGTGGAAACGGCGGGGGCCTGAGTCTGGAGGGGAGGGGGAGTTGGGGACACCAGGAGGGGAGGGGGGAGGTGGCGGGGGAGGAGGGGGCCGGCTGGTTGGTGTGCTCACCCCTTGGGGAGAGGAGAAGGTGGGTGTGTAAGCGTGGGTGTGTGCTGGGGTCTGGGGGAGAGGAAGGGCAACGAGGCAGAGTTCAGGTCCCCTGTTCCAGCTCAGGTTTGGGGGTGGTCGTGGTGGGGGTGGGAGGAGGGAGGAGGGGGAGGAGGAACATCTATTTTGCGTTTGCTAGGGCTCATGGGGACAGTGAAGGTCAGGTTAGTGTGGAAGGACGGCTGGACCCCTGAGGTATGCCTCTCCCTCTCTGCCCCCAGGGGTGCCCAGCTTGCCCCCGTGGCACTGGGGTGTCTGTGTCTACGAGGGGGGAGGACGGAGGAGGCGGTGATGGGGGAGAAGTTGGCGGGACGGAATCCGAAGAGGGGGAGGGTGAGGGAGAAGGGGCGGGGGAGAAAGGGGACTGGTTGGAGATTGGGGAGAAGGAGGGGGTCCCAGAGTGAGAGCTGCCCAGAGACACAAGCATGGTGGCTGCCTCACACTCGTCAAAGTCAAACCTGGAGAAGTCATGGGGTAGGAGGGAGGGCAGCACCAGCCGAGGGCGGGAGTCTCCTCTACTGCTGGCCTCGCTGCTGTCTCTGGACGTCTCATCCCAGTCAAACCCACGCAGGTCTGAGGGGGTGACCGTCCCCGAACTGCTCCCCCTTCCTCCTCTCCCCCTGTCCCTCTCTCCCCCTCCTCCTGCTCCCTCCATCTCTTTAGTTCTCATGGAGAGGTGGCGTGAGCAGTAGCCTCGTCTCTGGGACTCCTTCATACAGCCCTCTCTGGAACAGAGGCGTCTCCACTGCTTGCCGTTGAACTTCTTGCGGATACCGTTAGGGGTGCACACCACGTCCCCCTTCTTGTACTTCTGCAGAGCGGCAGACAGGGGGGTGCGGGAGCGCGAGGAGGAGGCTGAGGAGGAGGTAGACCCCCCTCCAGGGGTAGGGGTGGGGATCTGGGAGGGGGTCTTGTCCAGGGGGACCAGGGCGCTCTTGGAATGGGGTAGGTGTGGTGGGGGGGTCATGCCCAGGGCCTCGGGGCCAGGCAAGGTGAGGGAGGACAGGTGAGAGCCCAGTGGCGTGCCCAGGCCCTGGACCAGGTGTTGGGAGGAGGGGTAGCTGTGCCCCCCGAGGAGGGGCTTGGAGAGGATGTGGCGATGCTGGGTGCCCATAGTGAACCTAGACATCTCCATGTCCTCCTCTGGTGTTTGGGGCTGTTTCTGTCTCTCTTGTTCCCTCTCTTGTTCTATCTCTCTGTCAGGGTAACCCTCTCCAGTGATGGTGACAACACTGGTCGTTACCAACGAGGAGGGATGGGGGTGTTTCCATAGTGATGCCCCCCCCACCCTCCCATCTGGAGAGAAGCTATGCACCAACCTCACCCCCTCCCATCGGCCCACCCAGCGCCATCCCAATACTCAGCTGGCACACCTCCCTCTCCACCTCCATCTCTTCCCTCCTCTCCCTCTCCTCCCTCTCTCTCTCCCTCTCTCTCTCCCTGTCTGGGTGAGGCAGTTCCCAGGGGGGAGTCAGCAGCCTCAGGCTCTGTCTGGACACCCATACAGCCTGGGCCTGCGCCCTCCTCCTCTTCTCCTCCATCCCTCCCTCCTCCTCCCTCCCTCCATTCTCCAGCACCTCTAGATCCTCACACAGTAGCACCCTGTAGGGGAACGACACGGCAGGGTGGGGGTCTACCTGGGACAGCACCCCTTCTCTGTATAGCTGAGGTGTCCCCTGTTCACCCCCATCTCGCCCCCCTCCCCCTCCGAAAGGCACACATACGCGTGTCCCGATGGCCACGGACGCCGTGCCGGGTGGAGGGGCGTCCAGGATGAACTCCACGCTCGTCTCCTCCCACTCCGGGTGTGCGGTCCCCCCATGAAAGGGGTAACAGAGTATCCCCTCCTCCCCCTGCAGCTGGATATCAGCGCTGCCCCCACTCACCCGCCGCACCACCCCAGTCCTGAACATAGGAGACAGGGGTCCATCCCTCTCTCTCTCCCTCCCACCTTGCTCTCCGTTAAGTCTGTCTCTCCATCGACAGCGGGCTAGAACTCTCTGGTTCTTCAGGCCTTTGGCCAGAGCATCCGCCCCGGACAGACTGCCCTTTCTGTGGCTCTGGTTGGGGCCGGTGCCGGGCTGGGAGGTAGTAGCAGAGTAAGGGGGCAGGCTGCCATGGTAGGGGGCTCTAGCAGGGCTGGTACTGGGCTGGGAGTTCACCTCCAGATCGTGCTCACTGGCTGTATCCGTGGATACGGAGCGTACTGAGTTAGGGGCCCCCTCTGCCTCTGTCTCACCACCCTGGGGGTCTCTTTCTCTGTCCTGGGGGGC